>NC_079193.1:24332193-24407193 GCF_029499605.1 Hyla sarda
TATGAGTCCACCCCTCACATTATATATACAGTATATCCCATAAGTGACTCCACCCCTCACATTATATATACAGTATCTCCCATAAGTGAGTCCACCCCTCACATTATATATATACAGTATATCCCATAAGTGACTCCACCCCTCACATTATATATAGTATATCCCATAAGAGAGTCCACCCCTCACATTATATATAGTATATCCCATAAGTGAGTCCACCCCTCACATTATATACAGTATATCCCATAAGTGAGTCCACCCCTCACATTATATATACAGTATATCCCATAAGTGACTCCACCCCTCACATTATATATACAGTATATCCCATAAGTGAGTCCACCCCTCACATTATATATACAGTATATCCCATAAGTGACTCCACCCCTCACATTATATGTACAGTATATCCCGTAAGTGACTCCACCCCTCACATTATATGTACAGTATATCCCATAAGTGAGTCCACCCCTCACATTATATATACAGTATATCCCATAAGTGACTCCACCCCCTCACATTATATATACAGTATATCCCATAAGTGACTCCACCCCTCACATTATATATACAGTATATCCCATAAGTGAGTCCACCCCTCACATTATATATACAGTATATCCCATAAGTGAGTCCACCCCTCACATTATATATACAGTATATCCCATAAGTGAGTCCACCCCTCACATTATATATACAGTATATCCCATAAGTGAGTCCACCCCTCACATTATATATACAGTATATCCCATAAGTGAGTCCACCCCTCACATTATATATATATACAGTATCTCCCATAAGTGAGTCCACCCCTCACATTATATACAGTATATCCCATAAGTGACTCCACCCCTCACATTATATATACAGTATATCCCATAAGTGAGTCCACCCCTCACATTATATACAGTATATCCCATAAGTGAGTCCACCCCTCACATTATATATACAGTATATCCCATAAGTGACTCCACCCCTCACATTATATAAACAGTATATCCCATAAGTGAGTCCACCCCTCACATTATATATACAGTATCTCCCATAAGTGACTCCACCCCTCACATTATCTACAGTATATCCCATAAGTGACTCCACCCCTCACATTATATACAGTATATCCCATAAGTGACTCCACCCCTCACATTATATATATAGTATATCCCATAAGAGAGTCCACCCCTCACATTATATATATAGTATATCCCATAAGAGAGTCCACCCCTCACATTATATATACAGTATATCCCATAAGTGACTCCACCCCTCACATTATATATACAGTATATCCCATAAGTGACTCCACCCCTCACATTATATATACAGTATATCCCATAAGTGAGTCCACCCCTCACATTATATATACAGTATCTCCCATAAGTGACTCAACCCCTCACATTATATATACAGTATATCCCATAAGTGACTCCACCCCTCACATTATATATACAGTATATCCCATAAGTGACTCCACCCCTCACATTATATATACAGCATATCCCATAAGTGACTCCATCCCTCACATTATATATACAGTATATCCCATAAGTGAGTCCACCCCTCACATTATATATACAGTATCTCCCATAAGTGAGTCCACCCCTCACATTATATATACAGTATATCCCATAAGTGACTCCACCCCTCACATTATATATACAGTATATCCCATAAGTGAGTCCACCCCTCACATTATATATACAGTATCTCCCATAAGTGACTCTACCCCTCACATTATATACAGTATATCCCATAAGTGAGTCCACCCCTCACTTTATATATACAGTATATCCCATAAGTGACTCCACCCCTCACATTATATACAGTATATCCCATAAGTGAGTCCACCCCTCACATTATATATACAGTATCTCCCATAAGTGAGTCCACCCCTCACATTATATATACAGTATATCCCATAAGTGACTCCACCCCTCACATTATATATACAGTATATCCCATAAGTGACTCCACCCCTCACATTATATACAGTATATTCCATAAGTGAGTCCACCCCTCACATTATATATACAGTATCTCCCATAAGTAAGTCCACCCCTCACATTATATACAGTATCTCCCATAAGTGAGTCCACCCCTCACATTATATACAGTATATCCCATAAGTGACTCCACCCCTCACATTATATATATACAGTATATCCCATAAGTGAGTCCACCCCTCACATTATATATACAGTATCTCCCATAAGTGACTCCACCCCTCACATTATATATAGTATCTCCCATAAGTGAGTCCACCCCTCACATTATATATACAGTATATCCCATAAGTGATTCCACCCCTCACATTATATATACAGTATATCCCATAAGTGACTCCACCCCTCACATTATATATACAGTATATCCCATAAGTGAGTCCACCCCTCACATTATATCTACAGAATATCCCATAAGTGACTCCACCCCTCACATTATATATACAGTATATCCCATAAGTGAGTCCACCCCTCACATTATATACAGTATATCCCATAAGTGACTCCACCCCTCACATTATATACAGTATATCCCATAAGTGACTCCACCCCTCACATTATATACAGTATCTCCCATAAGTGACTCCACCCCTCACATTATATCTACAGAATATCCCATAAGTGAGTCCACCCCTCACATTATATACAGTATCTCCCATAAGTGACTCCACCCCTCACATTATATACAGTATCTCCCATAAGTGAGTCCACCCCTCACATTATATACAGTGTATCCCATAAGTGACTCCACCCCTCACATTATATACAGTATATCCCATAAGTGACTCCACCCCTCACATAATATACAGTATATCCCATAAGTGACTCCACCCCTCACATTATATATACAGTATATCCCATAAGTGAGTCCACCCCTCACATTATATGTACAGTATCTCCCATAAGTGACTCCACCCCTCACATTATATATACAGTATCTCCCATAAGTGAGTCCACCCCTCACATTATATATACAGTATATCCCATAAGTGAGTCCACCCCTCACATTATATGTACAGTATCTCCCATAAGTGACTCCACCCCTCACATTATATATACAGTATCTCCCATAAGTGAGTCCACCCCTCACATTATATACAGTATCTCCCATAAGTGAGTCCACCCCCCACATTATATATACAGTATCTCCCATAAGTGACTCCACCCCTCACATTATATATACAGTATATCCCATAAGTGAGTCCACCCCTCACATTATATATACAGTATATCCCATAAGTGAGTCCACCCCTCACATTATATATACAGTATATCCCATAAGTGACTCCACCCCTCACATTATATATACAGTATCTCCCATAAGTGAGTCCACCCCTCACATTATATATACAGTATCTCCCATAAGTGAGTCCACCCCTCACATTATATATACAGTATCCCCCATAAGTGAGTCCACCCCTCACATTATATACAGTATATCCCATAAGTGACTCCACCCCTCACATTATATATACAGTATATCCCATAAGTGACTCCACCCCTCACATTATATATACAGTATCTCCCATAAGTGACTCCACCCCTCACATTATATATACAGTATCCCCCATAAGTGAGTCCACCCCTCACATTATATACAGTATATCCCATAAGTGACTCCACCCCTCACATTATATATACAGTATATCCCATAAGTGACTCCACCCCTCACATTATATATACAGTATATACCATAAGTGAGTCCACCCCTCACATTATATATACAGTATCTCCCATAAGTGACTCCACCCCTCACATTATATACAGTATATCCCATAAGTGACTCCACCCCTCACATTATATATACAGTATATCCCATAAGTGACTCCACCCCTCACATTATATATACAGTATCTCCCATAAGTGACTCCACCCCTCACATTATATATACAGTATCCCCCATAAGTGAGTCCACCCCTCACATTATATACAGTATATCCCATAAGTGACTCCACCCCTCACATTATATATACAGTATCTCCCATAAGTGAGTCCACCCCTCACATTATATATACAGTATATCCCATAAGTGATTCCACCCCTCACATTATATATACAGTATCTCCCATAAGTGACTCCACCCCTCACATTATATATACAGTATCTCCCATAAGTGAGTCCACCCCTCACATTATATCTACAGAATATCCCATAAGTGACTCCACCCCTCACATTATATATACAGTATCTCCCATAAGTGACTCCACCCCTCACATTATATATACAGTATATCCCATAAGTGACTCCACCCCTCACATTATATATACAGTATATCCCATAAGTGACTCCACCTCCCACATTATATACAGTATATCCCATAAGTGAGTCCACCCCTCACATTATATACAGTATATCCCATAAGTGACTCCACCCCTCACATTATATATACAGTATCTCCCATAAGTGAGTCCACCCCTCACATTATATACAGTATATCCCATAAGTGAGTCCACCCATCACATTATATATACAGTATCTCCCATAAGTGAGTCCACCCCTCACATTATATATACAGTATATCCCATAAGTGAGTCCACCCCTCACATTATATATACAGTATATCCCATAAGTGAGTCCACCCCTCACATTATATATACAGTATCTCCCATAAGTGAGTGCACCCCTCACATTATATATACAGTATATCCCATAAGTGACTCCACCCCTCACATTATATATACAGTATATCCCATAATGTATGTCCGTAATGCATAATAATGTGAGGGGTGAACTCGCTTATGGAAGATACTGTATATATAATGTGAGGGGTGGAGTCACATATGGGATATACTGTATATAATGTGAGGGGTGGACTCACTTATGGGATATACTGTATATATAAGGTGAGGGGTGGAGTCACTTATGGGAGATACTGTATATAATGTGAGGGGTGGACTCACTTATGGGAGATACTGTATATATAATGTGAGGGGTGGAGTCACTTATGGGAGATACTGTATATATAATGTGAGGGGAGGACTCACTTATGGAATATACTGTATATATAATGTGAGGGGAGGAATCACTTATGGGAGATACTGTATATAATGTGAGGGGTGGAGTCACTTATGGGATATACTGTATATATAATGTGAGGGGTGGAGTCACTTATGGGATATACTGTATATATAATGTGAGGGGTGGAGTCACTTATGGGAGAAACTGTATATATAATGTGAGGGGTGGAGTCACTTATGGGAGATACTGTATATATAATGTAAGGGGTGGAGTCACTTATGGGATATACTGTATATAATGTGAGGGATGGACTCACTTATGGGATATACTGTATATAATGTGAGGGGTGGAGTCACTTATGGGATATACTGTATATATAATGTGAGGGGTGGAGTCACTTATGGGATATACTGTATATATATTGTGAGGGGTGGAGTCACTTATGGGAGATACTGTATATATAATGTGGGGGGTGGAGTCACTTATGGGAGATAATGTACATATAATGTCAGGGGTGGAGTCACTTATGGGATATACTGTATATAATGTGAGGGATGGACTCACTTATGGGATATACTGTATATAATGTGAGGGGTGGAGTCACTTATGGGATATACTGTATATATAATGTGAGGGGTGGAGTCACTTATGGGAGATACTGTATATATAATGTGGGGGTTGGAGTCACTTATGGGATATACTGTATATATAATGTGAGGGGTGGACTCACTTATGGGATATACTGTATATAATGTGAGGGATGGACTCACTTATGGGATATACTATATATATAATGTGAGGGGTGGAGTCACTTATGGGATATACTGTATATATAATGTGAGGGGTGGAGTCACTTATGGGATATACTGTATATAATGTGAGGGGTGGAGTCACTTATGGGATATACTGTATATATAATGTGAGGGGTGGACTCACTTATGGGGGATACTGTATATTTAATGTGAGGGGTGGACTCACTTATGGTATATACTGTATATATAATGTGAGGGGTGGAGTCACTTATGGGATATACTGTATATATAATGTGAGGAGTGGACTCACTTATGGGATATACTGTATATACAATGTGAGGGGTGGACTCACTTATGGGAGATACTGTATATATAATGTGATGGGTGGAGTCACTTATGGGATATACTGTATATATAATGTGAGGGGTGGACTCACTTATGGGATATACTGTATATACAATGTGAGGGGTGGAGTCACTTATGGGAGATACTGTATATATAATGTGAGGGGTGGAATCACTTATGGGATATACAGTATATATAATGTGAGGGGTGGACTCACTTATGGGATATACTGTATATA
Organism: Hyla sarda; assembly: GCF_029499605.1. Lineage (NCBI taxonomy): Eukaryota > Metazoa > Chordata > Amphibia > Anura > Hylidae > Hyla > Hyla sarda. The sequence goes on from NC_079193.1 coordinate 24,338,490, forward strand.
TAATGTGAGGGGTGGACTCACTTATGGGAGATACTGTATATAATGTGAGGGGTGGAGTCACTTATAGGATATACTGTATATATAATGTGAGGGGTGGACTCACTTATGGGAGATACTGTATATAATGTGAGGGGTGGAGTCACTTATGGGATATACTGTATATAATGTGAGGTGTGGAGTCACTTATGGGATGTACTGTATATATAATGTGAGGGGTGGAGTCACTTATGGGAGATACTGTATATATAATGTGGGGGGTGGAGTCACTTATGGGAGATACTGTATATATAATGAGAGGGGTGGACTCACTTATGGGATATACTGTATATATAATGTGAGGGGTGGAGTCACTTATGGGAGATACTGTATATATAATGTGAGGGGTGGACTCACTTATGGGATATACTGTATATAATGTGAGGGATGGACTCACTTATGGGATATACTGTATATAATGTGAGGGTAGAGTCACTTATGGGATATACTGTATATATAATGTGAGGGGTGGAGTCATTTATGGGAGATACTGTATATAATGTGAGGGGTGGAGTCACTTATGGGATATACTGTATATATAATGTGAGGGGTGGAGTCACTTATGGGATATACTGTATATAATGTGAGGGGTGGAGTCACTTATGGTATATACTGTATATATAATGTGAGGGGTGGACTCACTTATGGGAGATACTGTATATATAATGTGAGGGGTGGACTCACTTATGGGATATACTGTATATATAATGTGAGGGGTGGAGTCACTTATGGGATATACTGTATATATAATGTGAGGGGTGGACTCACTTATGGGATATACTGTATATATAATGTGAGGGGTGGACTCACTTATGGGATATACTGTATATATAATGTGAGGGGTGGACTCACTTATGGGATATACTGTATATATAATGTGAGGGGTGGAGTCACTTATGGGATATACTGTATATATAATGTGAGGGGTGGAGTCACTTATGGGATATACTGTATATAATGTGAGGGGTGGACTCACTTATGGGATATACTGTATATAATGTGAGGGGTGGAGTCACTTATGGGATATACTGTATATATATAATGTGAGGGGTGGACTCACTTATGGGAGATACTGTATATAATGTGAGGGGTGGAGTCACTTATGGGATATACTGTATATATAATGTGAGGGGTGGACTCACTTATGGCATATACTGTATATAATGTGAGGGGTGGAGTCACTTATGGGAGATACTGTATATATAATGTGAGGGGTGGAGTCACTTATGGTAGATACTGTATATATACTGTGAGGGGTGGACTCACTTATGGGAGATACTGTATATATAATGTGAGGGGTGGAGTCACTTATGGGATATACTGTATATATAATGTTGGGGGTGGAGTCACTTATGGGATATACTGTATATAATGTGAGGGGTGGAGTCACTTATGGGATATACTGTATATATAATGTGAGGGGTGGAGTCACTTATGGGATATACTGTATATATAATGTGAGGGGTGGACTCACTTATGGGATATACTGTATATATAATGTGAGGGGTGGAGTCACTTATGTGATATACTGTATATATAATGTGAGGGGTGGAGTCACTTATGGGATATACTGTATATATAATGTGAGGGGTGGAGTCACTTATGGGATACTGTATATATAATGTGAGGGGTGGAGTCACTTATGGGATATACTGTATATATAATGTTGGGGGTGGAGTCACTTATGGGATATACTGTATATAATGTGAGGGGTGGAGTCACTTATGGGATATACTGTATATATAATGTGGGGGGTGGAGTCACTTATGGGATATACTGTATATAATGTGAGGGGTGGAGTCACTTATGGGATATACTGTATATAATGTGAGGGGTGGAGTCACTTATGGGATATACTGTATATAATGTGAGGGGTGGAGTCACTTATGGGATATACTGTATATATAATGTGAGGGGTGGAGTCACTTATGGGATATACTGTATATATAATGTGAGGGGTGGACTCACTTATGGGATATACTGTATATATAATGTGAGGGGTGGACTCACTTATGGGAGATACTGTATATATAATGTGAGGGGTGGAGTCACTTATGGGATATACTGTATATACAATGTGAGGGGTGGACTCACTTATGGGAGATACTGTATATATAATGTGCGGGGTGGACTCACTTATGGGAGATACTATATATAATGTGAGGGGTGGAGTCAAAACAAAAGGGTTGGGCAGTAAAAATGGAGCACACCCGCTCCTCCTCTACCCCATCATGGTCTGTTAGTGCAGAGTCCGGAGTTCCACCATACATAGTTGGCAGTGCCAGCCACAAAATGCTACTTCATAACAGTGCCAGTCACGCAGCCTTACTCCATAACAGTGCCAGTCACGCAGCCTTACTCCATAACAGTGCCAGTCACGCAGCCTTACTCCATAACAGTGTCAGTCACGCAGCCTTACTCCATAACAGTGCCAGTCACGCAGCCTTACTCCATAACAGTGTCAGTCACGCAGCCTTAGTCCATAACAGTGCCAGTCACGCAGCCTTACTCCATAACAGTCCTAGTCACACAACCATACTCCATAACAGTGCCAGTCACACAGCCTTACTCCATAACAGTGTCAGTCACACAGCCTTACTCCATAACAGTGCCAGTAACACAGCCTTACTCCATAACAGTGCCAGTCACACAGCCTTACTCCATAACAGTGCCAGTCACACAGCCTTACTCCATAACAGTGCCAGTCACACAGCCTTACTCCATAACAGTACAGTGCCAGTCATGCAGCCTTACTCCATAACAGTGCCAGTCACGCAGCCTTACTCCATAACAGTGCCAGTCACGCAGCCTTACTCCATAACAGTGCCAGTCACGCAGCCGTACTCCATAACAGTGCCAGTCACGCAGCCTTACTCCATAACAGTGCCAGTCACACAGCCTCACTCCATAACAGTGCCAGTCACACAGCCTTACTCCATAACAGTGCCAGTCACACAGCCTTACTCCATAACAGTGCCAGTCACACAGCCTTACTCCATAACAATGTCAGTCACACAGCCTTACTCCATAACAGTGCCAGTCACACAGCCTTACTCCATAACAGTGTCAGTCACACAGCCTTACTCCATAACAGTGCCAGTCACACAGCCTTACTCCATAACAGTGCCAGTCACACAGCCTTACTCCATAACAGTGCCAGTCACACAGCCTTACTCCATAACAGTGCCAGTCACACAGCCTTACTCCATAACAGTGTCAGTCACACAGCCTTACTCCATAACAGTGCCAGTCACACAGCCTTACTCCATAACAATGTCAGTCACACAGCCTTACTACATAACAGTGCCAGTCACACAGCCTTACTCCATAACAGTGTCAGTCACACAGCCTTACTCCATAACAGTGCCAGTCACACAGCCTTACTCCATAACAGTGCCAGTCACACAGCCTTACTCCATAACAGTGCCAGTCACACAGCCTTACTCCATAACAGTGCCAGTCAGACAGCCTTACTCCATAACAGTGCCAGTCAGACAGCCTTACTCCATAACAGTGCCAGTCAGACAGCCTTACTCCATAACAGTGCCAGTCAGACAGCCTTACTCCATAACAGTGCCAGTCACACAGCCTTACTCCATAACAGTACAGTGCCAGTCACGCAGCCTTACTCCATAACAGTGCCAGTCACGCAGCCTTACTCCATAACAGAGCCAGTCACGCAGCCTTACTCCATAACAGTGCCAGTCACGCAGCCTTACTCCATAACAGTGCCAGTCACGCAGACTTACTCCATAACAGTGCCAGTCACGCAGCCTTACTCCATAACAGTGCCAGTCACGCAGCCTTACTCCATAACAGTGCCAGTCACACAGCCTTACTCCATAACAGTGCCAGTCACGCAGCCTTACTCCATAACAGTGCCAGTCACGCAGCCTTACTCCATAACAGTGTCAGTCACGCAGCCTTACTCCATAACATAGTTACATAGTTAGTATGGTTGAAAAAAGACATACGTCCATCAAGTCCAACCAGGGGATTGAAGGGAAGGATGTAAGGGGATAAGGGAAAGGGATGTAGTTTTATAATTCTGCATAAGCATTAATGTTATTTTGTTCCAGGAATGTATCTAACCCTGTTTATTTATATATATTAAAAAAAAAAACACTGACAAGTTTGTGGTGTAAGCACAGTGCCAGTCACACAGCCTTACTCCATAACAGTGCCAGTCACACAGCCTTACTCCATAACAATGTCAGTCACACAGCCTTACTCCATAACAGTGCCAGTCACACAGTCTTACTCCATAACAGTGTCAGTCACACAGCCTTACTCCATAACAGTGTCAGTCACACAGCCTTACTCCATAACAGTGCCAGTCACACAGCCTTACTCCATAACAGTGCCAGTCACACAGCCTTACTCCATAACAGTGCCAGTCACACAGCCTTACTCCATAACAGTGCCAGTCACACAGCCTTACTCCATAACAATGTCAGTCACACAGCCTTACTCCATAACAGTGCCAGTCACACAGCCTTACTCCATAACAATGTCAGTCACACAGCCTTACTCCATAACAGTGCCAGTCACGCAGCCTTACTCCATAACAGTGTCAGTCACGCAGCCTTACTCCATAACAGTGTCAGTCACGCAGCCTTACTCCATAACAGTGCCAGTCACACAGCCTTACTCCATAACAATGTCAGTCACACAGCCTTACTCCATAACAGTGTCAGTCACACAGCCTTACTCCATAACAGTGTCAGTCACACAGCCTTACTCCATAACAGAGCCAGTCACGCAGCCTTACTCCATAACAGTGCCAGTCACACAGCCTTACTCCATAACAGTGTCAGTCACACATCCTTACTCCATAACAGTGTCAGTCACACAGCCTTACTCCATAACAGTGCCAGTCAGACAGCCTTACTCCATAACAGTGCCAGTCACACAGCCTTACTCCATAACAGTACAGTGCCAGTCACGCAGCCTTACTCCATAACAGTGCCAGTCACGCAGCCTTACTCCATAACAGTGCCAGTCACGCAGCCTTACTCCATAACAGTGCCAGTCACGCAGCCTTACTCCATAACAGTGCCAGTCACGCAGCCTTACTCCATAACAGTGCCAGTCACGCAGCCTTACTCCATAACAGTGCCAGTCACACAGCCTTACTCCATAACAGTGCCAGTCACACAGCCTTACTCCATAACAGTGCCAGTCACACAGACTTACTCCATAACAATGTCAGTCACACAGCCTTACTCCATAACAGTGTCAGTCACACAGTCTTACTCCATAACAGTGCCAGTCACACAGCCTTACTCCATAACAGTGCCAGTCACACAGCCTTACTCCATAACAGTGCCAGTCACACAGCCTTACTCCATAACAGTGTCAGTCACGCAGCCTTACTCCATAACAGTGCCAGTCACGCAGCCTTACTCCATAACAGTGCCAGTCACGCAGCCTTACTCCATAACAGTGCCAGTCACGCAGCCTTACTCCATAACAGTGCCAGTCACACAGCCTTACTCCATAACAGTGCCAGTCACGCAGCCTTACTCCATAACAGTGCCAGTCAGACAGCCTTACTCCATAACAGTGCCAGTCAGACAGCCTTACTCCATAACAGTGCCAGTCACACAGCCTTACTTCATAACAGTACAGTGCCAGTCACGCAGCCTTACTCCATAACAGTGCCAGTCACGCAGCCTTACTCCATAACAGTGCCAGTCACGCAGCCTTACTCCATAACAGTGCCAGTCACGCAGCCTTACTCCATAACAGTGCCAGTCACGCAGCCTTACTCCATAACAGTGCCAGTCACGCAGCCTTACTCCATAACAGTGCCAGTCACGCAGCCTTACTCCATAACAGTGCCAGTCACGCAGCCTTACTCCATAACAGTGCCAGTCACGCAGCCTTACTCCATAACAGTGCCAGTCACACAGCCTTACTCCATAACAGTGCCAGTCACGCAGCCTTACTCCATAACAGTGCCAGTCACGCAGCCTTACTCCATAACAGTGTCAGTCACGCAGCCTTACTCCATAACATAGTTACATAGTTAGTATGGTTGAAAAAAGACATACGTCCATCAAGTCCAACCAGGGAATTGAAGGGAAGGATGTAAGGGGATAAGGGAAAGGGATGTAGTTTTATAATTCTGCATAAGCATTAATGTTATTTTGTTCCAGGAATGTATCTAATCCTGTTTATTTATATATATTAAAAAAAAAACACTGACAAGTTTGTGGTGTAAGCACAGTGCCAGTCACACAGCCTTACTCCATAACAGTGCCAGTCACACAGCCTTACTCCATAACAGTGTCAGTCACACAGCCTTACTCCATAACAATGTCAGTCACACAGCCTTACTCCATAACAGTGCCAGTCACACAGCCTTACTCCATAACAGTGTCAGTCACACAGCCTTACTCCATAACAGTGTCAGTCACACAGCCTTACTCCATAACAGTGCCAGTCACACAGCCTTACTCCATAACAGTGCCAGTCACACAGCCTTACTCCATAACAATGTCAGTCACACAGCCTTACTCCATAACAGTGCCAGTCACACAGCCTTACTCCATAACAGTGTCAGTCACACAGCCTTACTCCATAACAGTGTCAGTCACACAGCCTTACTCCATAACAGTGCCAGTCACACAGCCTTACTCCATAACAGTGCCAGTCACACAGCCTTACTCCATAACAGTGCCAGTCACACAGCCTTACTCCATAACAGTGCCAGTCACGCAGCCTTACTCCATAACAGTGCCAGTCACGCAGCCTTACTCCATAACAGTGCCAGTCACGCAGCCTTACTCCATAACAGTGCCAGTCACGCAGCCTTACTCCATAACAGTGCCAGTCACGCAGCCTTACTCCTTAACAGTGCCAGTCACGCAGCCTCACTCCATAACAGTGCCAGTCACACAGCCTCACTCCATAACAGTGCCAGTCACACAGCCTTACTCCATAACAGTGCCAGTCACACAGCCTTACTCCATAACAGTGCCAGTCACACAGACTTACTCCATAACAATGTCAGTCACACAGCCTTACTCCATAACAGTGCCAGTCAGACAGCCTTACTCCATAACAGTGCCAGTCAGAAAGCCTTACTCCATAACAGTGCCAGTCACACAGCCTTACTCCATAACAGTGCCAGTCACACAGCCTTACTCCATAACAGTGCCAGTCACACAGCCTTACTCCATAACAGTACAGTGCCAGTCACGCAGCCTTACTCCATAACAGTGCCAGTCACGCAGCCTTACTCCATAACAGTGCCAGTCACGCAGCCTTACTCCATAACAGTGCCAGTCACGCAGCCTTACTCCATAACAGTGCCAGTCACGCAGCCTTACTCCATAACAGTGCCAGTCACGCAGCCTTACTCCATAACAGTGCCAGTCACGCAGCCTTACTCCATAACAGTGCCAGTCACGCAGCCTTACTCCAAAACAGTGCCAGTCACACAGCCTTAGTCCATAACAGTGCCAGTCACACAGCCTTACTCCATAACAATGTCAGTCACACAGCCTTACTCCATAACATAGTTACATAGTTAGTATGGTTGAAAAAAGACATACGTCCATCAAGTCCAACCAGGGGATTGAAGGGAAGGATGTAAGGGGATAAGGGAAAGGGATGTAGTTTTATAATTCTGCATAAGCATTAATGTTATTTTGTTCCAGGAATGTATCTAATCCTGTTTATTTATATATATTTAAAAAAAAACACTGACAAGTTTGTGGTGTAAGCACAGTGCCAGTCACACAGCCTTACTCCATAACAGTGCCAGTCACACAGCCTTACTCCATAACAATGTCAGTCACACAGCCTTACTCCATAACAGTGCCAGTCACACAGCCTTACTCCATAACAGTGCCAGTCACACAGCCTTACTCCATAACAATGTCAGTCACACAGCCTTACTCCATAACAGTGCCAGTCACACAGCCTTACTCCATAACAGTGTCAGTCACACAGCCTTACTCCATAACAGTGTCAGTCACACAGCCTTACTCCATAACAGTGCCAGTCACACAGCCTTACTCCATAACAGTGCCAGTCACACAGCCTTACTCCATAACAGTGCCAGTCACACAGCCTTACTCCATAACAGTGCCAGTCACACAGCCTTACTCCATAACAATGTCAGTCACACAGCCTTACTCCATAACAGTGCCAGTCACACAGCCTTACTCCATAACAATGTCAGTCACACAGCCTTACTCCATAACAGTGCCAGTCACACAGCCTTACTCCATAACAATGTCAGTCACACAGCCTTACTCCATAACAGTGCCAGTCACACAGCCTTACTCCATAACAGTGTCAGTCACACAGCCTTACTCCATAACAGTGTCAGTCACACAGCCTTACTCCATAACAGTGTCAGTCACACAGCCTTACTCCATAACAGTGTCAGTCACACAGCCTTACTCCATAACAGTGTCAGTCACACAGCCTTACTCCATAACAGTGCCAGTCACACAGCCTTACTCCATAACAGTGCCAGTCACACAGCCTTACTCCATAACAGTGCCAGTCACACAGCCTTACTCCATAACAGTGCCAGTCACACAGCCTTACTCCATAACAATGTCAGTCACACAGCCTTACTCCATAACAGTGCCAGTCACACAGCCTTACTCCATAACAATGTCAGTCACACAGCCTTACTCCATAACAGTGCCAGTCACACAGCCTTATTCCATAACAGTGTCAGTCACACAGCCTTACTCCATAACAGTGTCAGTCACACAGCCTTACTCCATAACAGTGCCAGTCACACAGCCTTACTCCATAACAGTGCCAGTCACACAGCCTTACTCCATAACAGTGCCAGTCACACAGCCTTACTCCATAACAGTGCCAGTCACGCAGCCTTACTCCATAACAGTGCCAGTCACACAGCCTTACGCCATAACAGTGCCAGTCACACAGCCTTACTCCATAACAATGTCAGTCACACAGCCTTACTCCATAACAGTGCCAGTTACACAGCCTTACTCCATAACAATGTCAGTCACACAGCCTTACTCCATAACAGTGCCAGTCACACAGCCTTACTCCATAACAGTGCCAGTCACACAGCCTTACTCCATAACAGTGCCAGTCACACAGCCTTACTCCATAACAGTGTCAGTCACGCAGCCTTACTCCATAACAGTGCCAGTCACACAGCCTTACTCCATAACAATGTCAGTCACACAGCCTTACTCCATAACAGTGTCAGTCACACAGCCTTACTCCATAACAGTGCCAGTCACACAGCCTTACTCCATAACAGAGCCAGTCACGCAGCCTTACTCCATAACAGTGCCAGTCACACAGCCTTACTCCATAACAGTGTTAGTCACACATCCTTACTCCATAACAGTGTCAGTCACACAGCCTTACTCCATAACAGTGCCAGTCAGACAGCCTTACTCCATAACAGTGCCAGTAACACAGCCTTACTCCATAACAGTGCCAGTCAGACAGCCTTACTCCATAACAGTGTCAGTCACACAGCCTTACTCCATAACAGTGCCAGTCACACAGCCTTACTCCATAACAGTGCCAGTCAGACAGCCTTACTCCATAACAGTGCCAGTCACACAGCCTTACTCCATAACAGTGCCAGTCACACAGCCTTACTCCATAACAGTGCCAGTCACACAGCCTTACTCCATAACAGTGTCAGTCACACAGCCTTACTCCATAACAGTGTCAGTCACACAGCCTTACTCCATAACAGTGCCAGTCACACAGCCTTACTCCATAACAGTGCCAGTCAGACAGCCTTACTCCATAACAGTGCCAGTCACACAGCCTTACTCCATAACAGTGCCAGTCACACAGCCTTACTCCATAACAGTGCCAGTCACACAGCCTTACTCCATAACAGTACAGTGCCAGTCACGCAGCCTTACTCCATAACAGTGCCAGTCACGCAGCCTTACTCCATAACAGTGCCAGCCACGCAGCCTTACTCCATAACAGTGCCAGTCACGCAGCCTTACTCCATAACAGTGCCAGTCACACAGCCTTACTCCATAACAGTGCCAGTCACACAGCCTTACTCCATAACAGTGCCAGTCACACAGCCTTACTCCATAACAGTGCCAGTCACACAGCCTTACTCCATAACAATGTCAGTCACACAGCCTTACTCCATAACATAGTTACATAGTTAGTATGGTTGAAAAAAGACATACGTCCATCAAGTCCAACCAGGGGATTGAAGGGAAGGATGTAAGGGGATAAGGGAAAGGGATGTAGTTTTATAATTCTGCATAAGCATTAATGTTATTTTGTTCCAGGAATGTATCTAACCCTGTTTATTTATATATATTAAAAAAAAAAACACTGACAAGTTTGTGGTGTAAGCACAGTGCCAGTCACACAGCCTTACTCCATAACAGTGCCAGTCACACAGCCTTACTCCATAACAGTGTCAGTCACACAGCCTTACTCCATAACAATGTCAGTCACACAGCCTTACTCCATAACAGTGCCAGTCACACAGCCTTACTCCATAACAGTGTCAGTCACACAGCCTTACTCCATAACAGTGTCAGTCACACAGCCTTACTCCATAACAGTGTCAGTCACACAGCCTTACTCCATAACAGTGCCAGTCACACAGCCTTACTCCATAACAGTGCCAGTCACACAGCCTTACTCCATAACAATGTCAGTCACACAGCCTTACTCCATAACAGTGCCAGTCACACAGCCTTACTCCATAACAATGTCAGTCACACAGCCTTACTCCATAACAGTGCCAGTCACACAGCCTTACTCCATAACAATGTCAGTCACACAGCCTTACTCCATAACAGTGCCAGTCACACAGCCTTACTCCATAACAGTGTCAGTCACACAGCCTTACTCCATAACAGTGTCAGTCACACAGCCTTACTCCATAACAGTGTCAGTCACACAGCCTTACTCCATAACAGTGCCAGTCACACAGCCTTACTCCATAACAGTGCCAGTCACACAGCCTTACTCCATAACAGTGCCAGTCACACAGTCTTACTCCATAACAGTGCCAGTCACACAGCCTTACTCCATAACAGTGCCAGTCACACAGCCTTACTCCATAACAGTGCCAGTCACACAGCCTTACTCCATAACAGTCCTAGTCACACAGCCTTACTCCATAACAGTGCCAGTCACACAGCCTTACTCCATAACAGTGCCAGTCACACAGCCTTACTCCATAACAATGTCAGTCACACAGCCTTACTCCATAACAGTGCCAGTCACACAGCCTTACTCCATAACAATGTCAGTCACACAGCCTTACTCCATAACAGTGCCAGTCACACAGCCTTACTCCATAACAGTGTCAGTCACACAGCCTTACTCCATAACAGTGTCAGTCACACAGCCTTACTCCATAACAGTGCCAGTCACACAGCCTTACTCCATAACAGTGCCAGTCACACAGCCTTACTCCATAACAGTGCCAGTCACGCAGCCTTACTCCATAACAGTGCCAGTCACACAGCCTTACGCCATAACAGTGCCAGTCACACAGCCTTACTCCATAACAATGCCAGTCACACAGCCTTACTCCATAACAGTGCCAGTCACACAGCCTTACTCCATAACAATGTCAGTCACACAGCCTTACTCCATAACAGTGCCAGTCACACAGCCTTACTCCATAACAGTGCCAGTCACACAGCCTTACTCCATAACAGTGTCAGTCACGCAGCCTTACTCCATAACAGTGCCAGTCACACAGCCTTACTCCATAACAATGTCAGTCACACAGCCTTACTCCATAACAGTGTCAGTCACACAGCCTTACTCCATAACAGTGCCAGTCACACAGCCTTACTCCATAACAGAGCCAGTCACGCAGCCTTACTCCATAACAGTGCCAGTCACACAGCCTTACTCCATAACAGTGTCAGTCACACATCCTTACTCCATAACAGTGTCAGTCACACAGCCTTACTCCATAACAGTGCCAGTCAGACAGCCTTACTCCATAACAGTGCCAGTAACACAGCCTTACTCCATAACAGGGCCAGTCACACAGCCTTACTCCATAACAGTGTCAGTCACACATCCTTACTCCATAACAGTGTCAGTCACACAGCCTTACTCCATAACAGTGCCAGTCAGACAGCCTTACTCCATAACAGTGCCAGTAACACAGCCTTACTCCATAACAGTGCCAGTCAGACAGCCTTACTCCATAACAGTGTCAGTCACACAGCCTTACTCCATAACAGTGCCAGTCAGACAGCCTTACTCCATAACAGTGCCAGTCACACAGCCTTACTCCATAACAGTACAGTGCCAGTCACGCAGCCTTACTCCATAACAGTGTCAGTCACACAGCCTTACTCCATAACAGTGCCAGTCACACAGCCTTACTCCATAACAGTGTCAGTCACACAGCCTTACTCCATAACAGTGCCAGTCACACAGCCTTACTCCATAACAGTGTCAGTCACACAGCCTTACTCCATAACAGTGTCAGTCACACAGCCTTACTCCATAACAGTGTCAGTCACACAGCCTTACTCCATAACAGTGTCAGTCACACAGCCTTACTCCATAACAGTGTCAGTCACACAGCCTTACTCCATAACAGTGCCAGTCACACAGCCTTACTCCATAACAGTGTCAGTCAGACAGCCTTACTCCATAACAGTGCCAGTCACACAGCCTTACTCCATAACAGTGCCAGTCACACAGCCTTACTCCATAACAGTGCCAGTCACACAGCCTTACTCCATAACAATGTCAGTCACACAGCCTTACTCCATAACAGTGTCAGTCACACAGCCTTACTCCATAACAGTGTCAGTCACACAGCCTTACTCCATAACAGTGTCAGTCACACAGCCTTACTCCATAACAGTGCCAGTCACACAGCCTTACTCCATAACAGTGCCAGTCACACAGCCTTACTCCATAACAGTGCCAGTCACACAGCCTTACTCCATAACAGTGCCAGTCACACAGCCTTACTCCATAACAGTGCCAGTCACACAGCCTTACTCCATAACAGTGTCAGTCACACAGCCTTACTCCATAACAGTGCCAGTCACACAGCCTTACTCCATAACAGTGCCAGTCACACAGCCTTACTCCATAACAGTGCCAGTCACACAGCCTTACTCCATAACAGTGCCAGTCACACAGCCTTACTCCATAACAGTGCCAGTCACACAGCCTTACTCCATAACAGTGCCAGTCACACAGCCTTACTCCATAACAGTGTCAGTCACGCAGCCTTACTCCATAACAGTGTCAGTCACAGGGTGATCACCATATCGCAGCGCATTAGTATGTAACTACAGTACAGCATGCGGTGCATCCTCATGGCTGGATACAATTTAATGAATGACAGTGCACGTGTAATGGGAGTGTAGAACGACATCTGCTGTCTCTGTGTTTCCTTCATGCTTTACACTGCAGCTCCTCTTCTTCTGATGAGCTGTCGCCTAGCAGCAGAAGCTCGGGAAGGTGATACCACTCCACGGTATAAGGCAGCTCCATGTCTGCAGCCATCACAGGCCTCTCCGGAGTGAAGCCTCCAGCTCTACAAAGCGGAGTGCGCACTCACCTGACGGTTTATGAGGCTCTTGATCTTCTGCATGTCTCAAGCCGGGCGCTGCCCCCTGTCCCCGACCGCACAATCCACCACCGCGCCCCCAATATTCTGATTCAGATTGGTCCCTCTCAGCAGCCGTCTAGGCTCGGTCATGTGACAGCCGCCCGGCAGGTTTTTTTTTTTTTTTGACAGCTGAAGCGTTGCGTTGTGGGAATTGTAGTTCTCGCGATTCGATGAAAGTGTCTACAGAGAGCGACCACAGAACTACATTTCCTAGAAACACTCGCGGTCTGCCTGCTGTGATGACGTAAGACGGACCCTGATAGGGGTCAAACGTGCTGTCACCTGGTTACAGTGCACTGGACCCGACCGAAAACTTCAAGCCTTTTTTTTTTAACCGTTTGATTTGTGGCATAGGTTTTTTTCCTCCCTCCTTACTTTCTAATACCCATAACTTTTTTATTTTGCTACTGACAACGTTGTATTAGGGCTTATTTTTTGCAGTGTCTACTGACACTCTTTATTTTACCCTATAATGCAGTATTTTCCAACCAGGGTGCCTCCAGCTGTTGCAAAACTAATGTTTTGCTCACGGACATACCAAATATGTAAACATTATTTATTTTTCTTACAATTCATTATTTAGAAGATGGGATAAGGGAGGGGGACAACATTTTTACAGGGTGTATATTTTGTAAGATATATATATATATATATATATATACACTTTTTTGCTTTAAAAAAAGTTATTAGCAGCACCCCCCCCCCCCCAAATGTAGCAACTATAAGTCATTAGTCAATTGCTTGTTTGTGCTTCCCAACCAGGGTTGCTCCAGCTGTGGCATGCTGGGAGTTTTGCAACAGCTGGAGGCACACTGATTGGGAAACAGCAGCCTATGTAGATCAGTGTAATTCTATTGCGTTACATTGATCTATTAACTCAGAACGTGCCCTGAGCCACGGAAGACGCCAAAGCCTAGTTAAGGCCTGAGACTGGCATTTAAAGGGGTACTCCACTGGCCAGCATTCAGAAATAATTGTTCCGAACGCTGTTTTCGCGCTGCGGGGGTCGGTCACGCCCATGGTGATGTTATGGCCACTCCCCTCAATGCAAGTCTATGGGAGGGGGCGTGACTGCTGTCACGCCCCCTCCCATTGACTTGCATTGAGGGGGCGTGGTCATGATGTCACAAGGGGCCTGGTCGACCCCCACAGCGCGAAAACAGCATTTGGAACATTCACTTCCGAACGCTGGCCAGTGGAGTACCCCTTTAAACAGTAAGACTGGGATTACATATATCCAGCATACGAGATACGTGGTATCAGTCCAAATCTCGACACAACTGATGCCACAACTAAGGAGAACATGCATCAGTTGTCAACAGTTGTGTAGCATCCGGCGACCATTGTTTCTGAACGCCGGACAAGGAAACGCAGTAAGATACGTTCCCCTGTCCAGGTCCGACATGTCCAACCATCAGGCGTCTGAATGGGATCAGTTCTAGCATCAGTTTTCCTCCAGTGCATTTTCTACAGCGCCGGAGGGAGAAGATGCCGGACATATGTAAAGTAGGGCTTAAAGGAGATTAACCTATCGCTTATCCACAAAATAGAGAATACGTAGCTGATCGCGGGGGGGGGGGGCGACCGCTGGGGCCCCCTGCGATCACTGGGACGGCACCCGGTGCTCCTTAATTTTTATTGGAGCGCCGAAAAGACCCGAGTACAGCTCTCGGGCATCATCGGCGGTCCCATAGACAAGAATGGAGCACGTGCCCTCTACCGGTAGACAACACACGCTCCTTACTTAGAGAACTGGGGTCCCGTCATGGAGATAGGGAATAAGTAGCTGATCGCGGGGGGTCCGACCTCTGGAGCCTCCTGCGATCAGCTACTTATCCCCTATCCTGTGGGCGTTCCCTGCATAAGTCAAACAGATAGTTTGGTCTCCTCCTGGCCTGGTAGGAGACCAAACTCAGGAAGTGTGTGTGGGGCATGGAGAGGCACAGCTCTCACAAACTTCAGTGACCTGCTGGGGAACGACCACTTTCTCCTGCCAGGAGCTCACATAATGTGAGCAAGGGGAAAGATATGAAACACAGCTTTTTAAAGCTCATAAAATGTTTTAAAGGGGTACTCCACTGCAAAACATTTTTTTTTAAAATCAACTGGTGCCAGAAAGTTTTATAAATTACGTCTAATGAAAAATCTTAATCCTGCCTTTGATCGCAATTATTTATCCTGTTGCTCTCTGGATGTGACATATTGTCTTTGTATTGTAAACCTTTGAAAACTTATTAAAAAAAAAAAAAATCTTAATCCTTCCAGTACTAATCAGCTGCTGTATGATCCACAGGAAGTTCTTTTCTTTTTGAATTTATTTTCTGTCTGACCACATTGCTCTCTGCTGACACCTCTGTCCCTGTCAGGAACTGTCCAGAGTAGGAGCAAATCCCCATAGCAAACATCTCCTGCTCTGGACAGTTCCTAAAATGGACAGTGGTGTCAGCAGAGAGAACTGTGGTCAGACAGAAAGGAAATTCAAAAAGAAAAGAAATTCCTGTGGATCATAACAGCAGCTGATAAATACTGGAAGGATTAAGATTTTTTTAATCAAGTAATTTACAAATCTGTTTAACTTTCTGTCACCAGTTAATAAAAAAAAAAAAAAAATGTTTTCCAGTGGAGTACCCCTTTAAGGGCAAGAGGGGTGCAAGGAGTAGTTAGGGAATAAAATCTGAGTTAGTTTAGAAAATATGATTTAATGACAGGTACTCTTTAAATGATCGGTGACGTCCGGTTATGTGGCATAATATGACTGCTACCTCTGCACCCCCTCAAGTTATGCCCCTGTTCACAACCAGTCCTGTTACAGTCCCTATTGACAGGCACCAGAGACACATGATTCGGGGCCTCAATGCAAAATCTGTGGCATCAGAACAGATGAAAACACAAATGTTTACTTCATAGGAAGAAAATGGCCACAGGACACACTTATAAGAAAAATAAATACTTAAAGCTTAGAGAAGTCATTAATTCTCCCTGGAAACCAACATGGCCGCACACACGTTGGTGATGACATCACTGCTGAGTGCGTCAGCCATCATCCATTATTCACTACGCTGTCCTCAGGCTCTGAGCTTGTTTATTGAGACAGTGAATAGAAGACAACGACAGGACGTAATGGCTCCATTATCGATGTGTTTTAGGGAATGTCAGGCGTGGAAGACATTTATATTGTCAGGAGCACGGACGTAAACCATCTTCACCTCATATAGAACTATAAAAAAACATCTTTATGTTCATGATATTTGGTGATGTTATGGCCACTCCCCTCAATGCAAGTCTATGGGAGGGGGCATGACTGATGTCACGCCCCCTCCCATTGACTTGCATTGAGGGGGCGTGGTCATGATGTCACAAGGGGCGTGGTCGACCCCCACAGCGCGAAAACAGCGTTTGGAACATTCACTTCCGAACGCTGGCCAGTGGAGTACCCCTTTAAACAGTAAGACTGGGATTACATATATCCAGCATACGAGATACGTGGTATTTCTAAGACCGGTTGACGGATCATTTTGTCATTGGACGCAGCCATTCTGTGATGGACAATAAGACCGCTGTGGGTATCCTAACCTGATAGCTTCTTTCATTTTTGAGAGGTCTCTTTAAAAATGAAAGAAGCGATCTGATTGGTTGCTATGGGCAACTGCACCACTCTTCATCTGCACAGGTTTTGATAAATCTCCCCCATTGTGTTCTGTCTACTGGTAAGGGGCTTACCTGGTGTCCATATAGGAAGGGGTCAATAGGTTATCTTGTGCACAATAGAGAGGAATAGGTAAAATGGCTAAAGCCCACAAAAATAGTCATACGCGTTAAATATTTGTTGGCTGATCGAACAGATTTTGTATAAGGGCCGGCTTCTGGCAATTAAAACTTTGTCCGACATGTTTGATTTAACCGATACAATCCTTTGGTTGGCTGGAGATAAGAATCACAAAGGGGGAGGTTTATCAAAGGATTTAGACTGGTGTTTCCCATATAAATTTGTCGCACAGAAAGTCGCAGTCTAATTATGTGCGACTTTTTGCGACTTTTGCTTTAGAGGATTTTTAGAACATGATGCATTCTGGTCTATTTTAGACGGAAAAATGCATTGGTGCTGAATTTATCAAAAGCAACTTTTCCGCGACAAGTCGCATCGGCTGAAAGTACGCCGAAATGTCAGACCATGTTGGAGCAGGTTTAAATACAGTCTGAAGCATAGATCCTGAAGTCAGTGCACAGAATTTATCAAGAGCCGTGCGCCTTTTGATAAATTAGGCGCACAATAGACCGGACTAACCCTCTGTAGTTTGGTCTATATTGATGCGGGAAATAGACAGCTTTGATAAATATCCCCCAAAGGGTTTGACAATTCATCTGTCCCAGTGGCCATCCTTGTGGTCCTTGCCGTCCATTCAGTGGGTCATGTACAAACACTGGCAAGCATAAGCAAATGGACCTTGACTTGATCCCAACAAGCCCCAAGGCTTCTTATGGACTCTTCCCCAAATACTCAGTGCATAAACAATAGGTCAGTTTGGGTTCTGAAGTCTGCAAAGGTCTCATCTACTTGTTTTTTCTGCCCGTTCTGACCTCACCATGTACCATTCTGACTGCAACTCCTTCCTGCTACCTTGGTACCATGGCTTGGTGACTTCTGTGTATCAATGGGTCCATATCTCCTAATGGCCTTGTTACATTGGGTACATTGGGGGAGATTTATCAAAGCTGTCTATGTCCCGCATCAATATAGACCAAACTACAGAGGGTTAGGCCGGTCTATTGTGCGCCTAATTTATCAAAAAGCGCACGAATCTTGATAAATTCTGCGCACAGACTTCGTGATGTATGCTTTAGACTGTAGGGCAGATTTATCAAAACCTGTCCTGAGGAAAAGTTGACCAGTTGCCCATAGCAACCAATCAGCTCGTTTCTTTCATTTTAGAAAATGCCTCTGCGACTTTCTGTGCGACAAATTTAGACAGTAAAAACCAGTCTAAATCCTTTGATAAATCTCCCCCATTGTTTCCATGTCTGGGCGACATGTTGCTGACACAATTGTGGTCGTGCACATTTATGAGACCCACACAGACATTTATCAAAACCTGTCCAGAGGAAAAGTTGTTGAGTTGCCCATAGCAACCAATCAGATCGCTTCTTTCATTTTTTAATCTGATTGGTTGCTATGAGCAACTCAGCAACTTTTCCTCTGCACGTGTTTTGATAAATCTCCTCCAATGTATTTATTTGGCAAATAAACAAAACTTAGTCACAAGTAGACTACATTTAGGCCCATTAAAGTCAATGGGCCAGTTCATAACACATTAGCCTGTATATCAGCATCCCTTTTTGACATTTTGCTGACCTACAGCCCAATGGAAGCCCCCGAAACTGTGCAGGGATGGCGTTAAGGCGGGGTAAATCGGGCAATTGCCCAGGGCCCCCATCCCCCAGGGGACCCCCTGCGGGCTGCTACAGTGTTTGTGGCTCAGGGAATGTGTGGGAGTGCAGCACCATTTAAAAGTGAGCCTTGCTGCTTCTTAAAAGCTCTCAGCAGAGGCCATTCATGTAGTGCTGGCAGGGAGAGGCCGGGCTCCTTTAATTAACAACACCCCCCTGTGAGTAACAGGTTGCAGGAGTCACATGTTTAACTGGCTGAGGGTAGCTCACTAGTTAGTAGTCAGGGCATGCTGATGTGTAGTCAGTGACCAGACGGTCTAGGATTTTATTTTGTTCCTGTGTTATGTTTGTTTTTCCCCTACAACCTGTCTAAATAAAGCTGGCAAGGTGCCAAGCTTGCATGAATAACCGTTGTCTGTGGGTTTATTGAGTGGAAACGTGTCCCATGGCAGTGTTCAGGACGATCCTGGAGCTATCCCCAAGGAGGAATCCTTACATTTTGGTGGAGGATGTGGGCATGCCGTTGCTAAGGGCAACCTGTTGCCAAGGGCAACCATCAGGCGAGTTGGAGAGAAGCCGTTGCTAGGAGCCCCTGCAAGATTGCAAGTCGGAGGAGCCCAGCAGAGGAGTTCAAGCATAGGATGGGGTCTGTGGAGGAGCGTTGCTATGGAAAACATCGAGATTATTTTTTTTCTGGAAAAAGGACATCGGCAGGCCGTTGCTGGGGGGCAACCGACGTTGGCCACAACTGGTGGGCGCCAGGATGAAGCCAAGGTCCCGTGAGGTGTTGGTGGGTGGAATCCCACTGTGGGTGGACTTGGATGGACGTAAGACTGTGTCTCAGATAATGTAGGAAATAATTCCCTTTGTGAAGTCCCGCCCGGTAAGACTGTTCAAATTACCTTTGATACATGTTATGGGACAGTGAGCCATATGATGGAGGTATGTGCAGAACTTACAGTTGAAATTGTACTGGGCAGAGACTTTCCGTATTTCTGGCAGCTGTGGGATGCTGAGAGTGCACCTGAAGGTTCCGGAAGTAGTGAGGACTGGGGGGTCTCTACTGGACTGTGTGAATGGTGCTGTATATTGTGAACCCATGCAGGCTGATAATGTTTTTCTTGAAACACATGTTAATGTGTTCTGATATAAAGAGTTCTATTCCCACCTCTCGCAGGACAAAAGAAAACCTGTGTGAGCTGGAAATAGAAGGTAAAAAGATGATGGTTTTGTTAGATCCAAAATGTGACATAAGTCTGGTAAAGACCAGCGGCAGAAAGCCAGACCCTGCTGTAGTGTCTATACAGGCCGGTATTTGGGGTTATAAAACAGTTAATGTGTGTATTTCTACTCCCTATGGTACCATACGTCACAAGGTTGCAATAGAGCCTACCTTAGAGTATGAAGTAGTGCTGGGGAAGGATTTTCTGTTTTTTCAGCAGTAGCGGGAAGATAGTCAGGTGACTAGAGCAGGAACACCTGATAGGCTCACAACACTTGATTTACACGACATAGCAGGGGACAGTAACTCAGCAGAGGATGAGGACGGGGAGTGTCAGCAGACCCTAGGTATATCTCAGGTGGGAGTGTGCCAGACCACTAGGGGAGCTGAAGAACAGTCCGCGAGTCAAGTTAAAGAGGTGACTGGAATAGAAGCTACGGAGATGGCTGTGGAAAAACCAAAACTCCAGAAGGAGTACCAGTGGAGCTGGGGGCTGCGCTTACGGTCACAGACAGAGTCCTAAGTGAAGGAGACGTGGCGTCTGGACCAGAGAGGGTTTGTAACCAGGAAGGTCGAATCACTGGACCAGATATTGTTGCAGATCCAGGAGCCCTAGTCATTTTTGCCAGGCCGTTGAGAGACTGTGATAAAACAAAAGAAAAGTCTGCCAAGGAGCAAAGAGACAGTTCAGAGGAACTGTTCGGGAATCGCCCTGACTCGCTGGTGCCAAGTGCCATTGAAGCTGTTGCTAGGGGCAACAAACTTACCGCCAAGGGATTGTCGGTACGACGGGAGTGTTTAGCAAGAGTCTCTAGAGTTGCCAACGTGGTGGAAGAGGAAGAGTGTCAGGTGTCGGTGGCACCTGTTGTTGGTAATAATAACGAGGCACAAGTGGCCGCAACCCCGAAAAAGGGGGAGACTTCATCTAGAGATGGAGAAGAGCTGGGTCGAGTGTCTGACAGAGGACCAGAGGATGTCTCAAGGTCTATCAGCAAGAGTGAGGAGACCGCTGTCAGTAAAAGGTCTCGGAAAAGACGAGCTGGCCTTGGGAAAAAAACTGGAGCAGATCCAGAATCTGGAAGAATCCCTGCAGATGGTTTCTGTGAAGTTGACGGAGAAAGAAAAAGAGGTACACCGCTTGACAGAGGAGAAGGACAAATCACTTGCTGACTTTAAGAAAGAGCAAGAAGCGAGGCTTCAGCTGGAAAAAGTCATGGAGCACCACACAAGTGAGTTCGTGGCTCTGCAGGATGAACTGTCCCGCTCCCAGGGTCTTGTGACAAGCAAGGAGAGTGAAGTGCAGAGTCTGGCCAAGCGGATGTCATTCCAGTAAGAAGTGAGTCCTCTACATTGTGCATATCAGGCTCTGTGGAGTGATCACAAGGCTAGGCTGGTAAACTAACCCTAAATATTTTTTTAGATATATAATGCAAAAAAAACAAGGACAGAGCATGTAGGACCCCTTAATAATGATAATGGGGAGGTTGTCACAGAGCTACTGAATGGGTTCTTTAGTTCTGTATATACTAAGGAAGAAGGAGCTGACATTGGCCAGGTCAGTGCTGGTAACACATCATGTAATGTACTGAACTGGCTTAATGTAGAGATGGTACAAGGTAAGTTAAGTGATATAAATGTAAGCAAATCTCCAGGGCCAGATGGATTGCACCCAAGAGTTCTTAGAGAACTAAGTTCAGTAATATCTGTACCCCTGTTCATGATATTTAGAGATTCACTGGTGTCTGGTATTGTGCCAAGGGACTGGCTCAAGGCGAATGTGGTGCCAATCTTCAAGAAGGGCTCTAGGTCTTCCCCAGGAAACTATAGACCGGTAAGTTTAACGTGCATTGTGGGTAAATTGTTTGAAGGACTTATAAGGGATTACATACAGGAATACATAGGGGATTATAGTATTATAAGTGATCGCCAGCATGGGTTTACTAAGGATAGAAGTTGTCAAACCAATTTAATTTGCTTTTATGAAGAAGTGAGTAGAAGCCTTGACAGAGGAATGGCTGTGGATATAGTGTTTCTGGATTTTTCTAAAGTGTTTGATACTGTCCCTCATAGACGTCTGACAGGTAAGTTAAGGTCTTTGGGTTTGGAAACTTTAGTTTGTAACTGGATTGAACACTGGCTCATGGATCGTACCCAGAGAGTGGTGGTCAATGATTCGTACTCTGATTGGTCCCGGGTTATTAGTGGTGTACCCCAAGGTTCAGTACTGGGCCCGCTGTTGTTTAATTTATTTATCAATGATATAGAGGATGGTATTAACAGCTCTGTTTCTATCTTTGCAGATGACACCAAGCTTTGTAGCACAGTACAGTCTATAGAGGATGTGTATAGGTTACAAGATAACTTGGATAGACTAAGTGTCTGGGCATCCACTTGGCTAATGAGGTTTAATGTGGATGAATGTAAAGTTATGCATCTGGGTACTAATAACCTGCATGCATCGTATGTCTTAGGGGGGATTAAACTGGCAGAGTCACTGGTAGAGGGTGTTCTTGTAGATCACAGACTTCAGAATAGCATGCAATGTCAGGCTTCTGCTTCCAAAGCCAGCAGGATATTGTCATGTATAAAAAGAGGCATGGACACGAGGGACAGGGACATAATACTCCCCCTTCATAAAGCATTGGTACGGCCTCACCTGGAATATGCTGTTCTGTTTTGGGCACCAGTCCATAAAAGGGACACTGTGGAGCTGGAAAGGGTGCGACTAAACTAATATGGGGCATGGAACATCTTAGTTATGAGGAGCGATTAAAGGAGTTACAATTGTTTAGTCTTGAGAAGAGACGTTTAAGGGGGGATATGATAAGTGTATATAAGTATATAAATGACCCATACAAAAAATATGGAGAAAAACGGTTCCAGGTTAAACCCCCAAAAGGACGAGGGTGCACTCGCTCCGTCTGGAGAAGAAAAGGTTTAGTCTCAAGGGGCGACACGCCTTCTTTACCATAAGAACTGTGAACTTATGGAAAAGTCTACCTCAGGAACTGGTCACAGCAGGAAAAAATAGGTTTAGATACATTCCTAGAACAAAATAACATTAATGCTTATGAAGAAATATAAAATCCCATCCCTTCCCCAATATCGCTCCACACCCCTACCCTTCAATTCCCTGGTTGAACTTGATGGACGTATGTCTTTTTTCAACCGTACTAACTAACTAGCCATGGAAAAAATTGAAAAAGAGAAGAATGAAATGAAGATGGAAGTTGAGGCTCTTGCCAGCAATCTGGAGAGTGTCTCTAAAGCTAAGAGACAACTTGAGGAGGAAGTCAAGGCGAAGAATGCCCTTGCACATGCTCTTCAATCTGCTCATCATGACAATGACTTGCTCCGTGAGCAGTATGAGGAGGCCCTGGAACAAGTTGAGACTCTGCAGCATGAAAACAAGAATTTGCAACAGGAGATCTTAGATTTATCTGAACAGATTGGTGAGAGTGGAAAATCTATCAATGAGTTAGAGAAGACCAAGAAACAGTTGCTGGACAGTGAGAAGATGATCTCCATGAAGCTCAAGCAGCTGAAATATATAAAGCTGGAAGATGACATGAAGATCTTAAAAGAGAGCCTGGAAGCGCAGAATGAAACGCGCAGAAGGTCCCCCGTAGCTGACTTGGTTTTGCTGGGAGCGCAACTCTACGAGCAGGTGGCTGTGCTGGCGGACAATGAACAGTTGAGGAAACAATTGCTGTCTTCGGAAGATACTGTCAGGGACTTGACAGAGTTACTTGACAGTGAGAGGATGAAGTCCGCTAAGCTCCAGTGTAAGCAGCGAAAATGTGAGAAAAAGTAATAGGACCAGGAAGTTTTAAAAGAGAGCAGAGACCAAGCTATGGTGGAATTGCCTCAAGAAAGGCTTCTGGGGCAGAAGTTACGGGATACAGGGATGCTTTCTCTGAAGCCCAGTAAAAAGTCCTCTAATGCTAAGATTGAGGTGAAGCCCTGTAAGAAGTCCTCTGAAGCTAGGACTGAGCCTAAACCTGGTGTGAAATCCTCTGAAGTGGAGACTAAGGAGAAGTCAGGCGGGAAATCCTCTGAACCTGAGCAGACCAAAAATTCTGAAGGAAATGCTGAGGCAGAGAAATCCTCTGAAGCAGAAGCTAAACCAGAGTCAACCTCAAAAGCTATGAGTAAAGAGAATGGCACAACTGAAGCTACAGGTGAAGAGAAGAGTAAGCCTGAAGAAGCTGCAGAGAAGAGCCAAACAGTAGTAGAAGCTGATTCTACACAAGAATCTGAAGGAGCCAAAGACTCTGAAGCCAAACCTGAGGAAGCTGGTGCCCCTGAAGAGAAAACTGGAAGGGATGCGGTGAAACCATGTGAGAAATCCACTGAAGTCAAAACTGTGGTGAAACCAGGTGGGAAGTCCTCTAAAGTTGAAACTGAGATGGACCCGTGTCGGAGGTCCTCTGAAGCTACAGAGAACAAGACAGTGGTTGGTGAAGCCACTGAGACCAAAAGATTCTCTGAAGCAGAGGCAGAGGTCCTGCAAGCGAGAAGAAGGCCAAGGTTAGAAGCATTGGTCCTCTCTGTGCTTTAATTTCAAGAACCCTGCCCACACCAGGGTGAAGAACCTGGTACTGGAGAGGTGTGACCGAGAGACTTGCAATTAGTGGCTGGTAAAAGTCCGGAAGAAAAAAGTCAAGGACTTCAGAGACTGTGGGACAAAAGTTGTCCAAGAGAAAGGAAAGGCAGATGGTTTCTGCCTTTCAAATACATGTGCTCCTTCCCGGTTGTCTGAGCAAAGGGGGGGGGGGGATATGTGATAAGGTGGCAAGGAAAGGGTGTATTTCCTTTGCTCACCCTGAAGAATATCTCACCTGCTTCTTAAGTAATGAGGCAGCAGGGAAGGGAAGTGTATATAAGATGGAGACTCAGTGTAATCTGTGCTCTCCCTGGGAAACAGCATTGTGCTGTAGGGGGAGACACTCGGACCCTGTTGAGGAAGCACACAGCTGGAATCTGTGAGTGGTCCAAGAAGTGGCATGAACTGTGAGTAACAGGTTGCAGGAGTCACATGTTTAACTGGCTGAGGGTAGCTCACCAGTTCGTAGTCAGGGCATGCTGATGTGTAGTCAGTGACCAGACGGTCTAGGATTTTATTTTGTTCCTGCGTTATGTTTGTTTTTCCCCTGCAACCTGTCTAAATAAAGCTGGCAAGGTGCCAAGCTTGCATGAATAACCGTTGTCTGTGGGTTTATTGAGTGGAAACGTGTCCCGTGGCAGTGTCCAGGACGATCCCGGAGCTATCCCCAAGGAAGAATACTAACTATATATATATATATATATATATATATATATATATGTGTGTGTGTATTTCTGATTATACATGTGTGTGTGTGTGTGTGTGTGTATATGTATATTTTGTTTTTCTGTATGTGATATGTAGTGGTGTATCTGTCACTAGGCCAATATGGTCCAGATCTAGTGCCGCATTTATCACAGCGGAGGCCAAACTGCATCCCCCCTCCCCATCTCCCCATTTATTCTCGGACCAATGTGATGGAGCTCCATGCATCCTGGACAACTTTCTGTCCGCTCCTCCCCTCAGGTCTCCGGACAATTCCGAATCGGCTCTTCAATATACATTTCTTGATAAATTTGGCGCACATAAGCAAAAAAAAAAAAAAAAAAAAAACTAAAAAATCACTTCAGAACACCATTTTGTATGATTCCTCCTCTCCTCTGCGACTTTTTGTACAACTTTTTTAAAAGTGCTCTCCAAAGGCAGTTTTGTAAGCCAGGTCTGACCTGGCTTTGACTTTTTTGGAGGGGTTTGTGACTTTTTTGGGGTGAGATTTATCAAAACCCGTCCAGAGGAAAAGTTGCTGAGTTACCCATAGCAACCAATCAGATCGCTTCTTTCATTTTTAACAAGGCCTCTGCAAAATGAAAGCCGCGATCTGATTGGTTGCTATGGGCAACTGGGCAACTTTTCCTCTGGACAGGTTTTGATAAATCTCCCCCAAAATGTTATGCCTACGTTCACGACCACTGCAATTTGAAAACTAAAAGTTGCTTAGGTAAGGCTGTGTGCAACTTTATACGTACCCCACAAAAGTCGCAGAAAAAAGGACTTAGGCGCATGTGCGACATTTTGTTCGCCCGGAGTAAACTCTACACTTCTTTGTTGCATTTCTCTGCAGTCTGGATGGCTCGGAGCAGCTTCAAGTGGTTCCTCTTGGCCAATCAGGCGCCATGATTAGTATACAATAAACATTCAGTATAATAGTGTTTTCCAAAAATTGTGCCTCCAACTGTTGCAAAACTACAACTTCCAGCATGCCTGGACAGCCATAGGCTGTCCGGGCATGCTGGGGGTTGTAGTTTTGCAACAGCTGGATGCACACTGGTTGAAAAATACTGCTATAGGCCCCCTGCTGCCTTGGATGGTCCTGCATTTTTACACAACAGCACTAGATGGCGGTAAGTCCACGTTCTTGGGCTGTACATACCACATTATAGTTTCTTCCTGCTCCCTAACAGCATGAGGGAGATTTATCAAGGCACACAAAAAGTTGCGGGTGCGCCTAAGCTATTTTTTGTGCGACTTTTGTGGGTAAGCATAAACTACCAATCAGCCCTACCTAAGCAATTTTCAGTTTTCACTTTGCAGTGGAATATATCAAGTGCGAAAGTCGCACATAGGAACAAAAAAAAAAATGTAAAAAAAAAGTTGCAAACCCCCTTAAAAAGTCCAAAGTTTAAGCCAGGTCAGACCTGGTTTACAAAACTTGCCTTCAACAGCATTTTTAAAAAAGTTGCACCAAAATAAAAAGTCACAACTGCGACTTTTTGTGTGACATTTTGCAAAGTTACACTCCCCGGCCACCTGCCTGTATATACCTCCAGCCCACTAGCTGTTGCAACTACAACTCCCAGCATGTCCTCACTGTAAGGGCATGCTGGGAGTTGTAGTCTTGCAACAGCTGGGGGGCGGAGCCGCCTGACTCACAGAAATATGAAACTATGGCACTGAAATTTCATATTTCCCCGCTGGAGCTGGCTCAGCCCGCTCGCTGCTACAAGACTACAACTGCCCTTATAGTGAGGACATGCTGGAAATTGTATTTGCAACAGCTAGCGGGCGGGTGGGAGATGCGGGCAGGTGGCCGGGAAGCCATTGTAACACTAGGGTGCCTCCAGCTGTTGCTAAACTACAACTCCCATCAGGGGAGTTGTAGTTTAGGAACAGCGAGACTCCAGCTGGTGCTTAGCTGGAGGCTCGCTGTTGTTAAATTACAACTCCCATCATTCCCAGACAGCCAAAGGCTGTATGAAAATGATGGGGTGGGGGGGGTGTAGTTGGAGGCTCCCTGTTTGGAAACCCTGCTTTATGGGCATTCTCCTCAAGAGAGAGCGCCATAAATGTACTAACCATTTTTTTTTTCTTTTTTTTTTCAAAACAGTGTATGCAGACGACTACTTCGGATTTGGTGGACTGTCGATGACCAGCATTTTTCTTTTGTTTAATGTTAACAAAATGTTTAACGAGGGTTTGTGCAGGAGTGTTTTATTGGATAAAAGTTTTTTAAACGTGTTGTGTTTATTTTTAATTTACTTTACAGTCTTAGTAGTGGAAGCTGTCTTATAGACGGAGTCCATTACTAAGCCAGGGCTTAGTGTTAGCCCCAATTACAGCTAGCGCTAACCCCCAATTGTTAACCTGGTACCCACCACCACAGGGATGCCAGGAAGAGCTGGTACCAACAGGCCCGGAGCATCAAAAATGTTGCTCCTGGGCCTGAGCGGTAACAGGCTGGTGTTATTAATGATGGGGAGGGCCATTAACAATGGTCCTTGCCCACAGTGGTAACGTCAGGCTGTTGCTGCTTGGTTGGTATTTGGCTGAGAATGTAAATAGAGGGAACTCTATGCGTTGTTGTATTTTTTTTATTTTTATTTTTAAATAATTTAGTTTAAACGCATAGGGTTCCCCCTATTTTTATTCTTAGCCAGATACCAACCAAGCAGCAACAGCCTGATGTCACCAGGGTGGGCGAGGACCATTGTTAATGGCCCTCCCCAGCCTAAATAACGCCAGCCTGTTACCGCCTAAGCCCAGAAGCACCATTTTTGACACTCCGGGCCTGTTGGTACCAGCTCTTCCTGGCACCCCTGTGGCGGTGGGTACCAGGGTAATAATTGGGGGTTAGCGCTAGCTGTTTTTGTGGCTAACGCTAAGTCCTGGCTTAGTAAAGGACCCCGTCTATAAGACAGCTTCCACTACTAAGCCTTTAAAAAAAACTTTTATTCCAAAAAACACTCCCCCACAAGCCCTCGTTAACCATTTTATCAATATTAAACAAAACAAAAATGCTGGTCATCGTAGTCCACCAAATTCGAAGTAGTCCTCTGCATACACAGGTCTGAAATGAGAAGAAGAAAAAATAGGAAAAATAGGTTAGTACATTTAGGGGGAAAAATTGGTAAAGAAAAATGTAATCTCATATACATTTTTTGTTGCTTATGTGTGCTAAAAATGTTTATTTCAAAGTGATTTATTGTTTTTTGCTTATGTGAGCCAAATTTATCAAACGCCTGTGATAGTATGATAAATGTGTCACACATAAGCAAAACCAAAGCAAATAAAAAAAATGACTATATAACTTGCTTACCAAAGCAACAATGATAAATGTCCCTCCATATCTCAAATATCCATGGATGAAAATAGAAAATGAACCAAAACATGCTGGACCAAAAGATAATAGTTTACCATACAATTAAATGTATTTAGTATTTGTGGCAGTTTTTGTCCTAAATTTAAAGAAAAACCTAATAAATATAACTATATATTTATAAGACAGGATCTCACAATAGCCGAAGCACATGCCCCAGCCTCCCCCTCTCTGTGGAGTGGTCTCTTCAAAGGTCATAGGGCATGCCCATTAACATTTCCAGTTCATGTGAATAGGACAGCTCCGGTCTATTGTCACCCATGTCCGTGGGGCTTGGTGTAAAGCATATCTGCAAATGTTGTTAAAGGAATGGAAAAACAGAGATCATTTCTTTCAAAGACCACTCCCTGTCTGTCTCCAGGTTGGGTGTGGTGCTGCAGTTCAGTTCCATTGAAGTGTCACGATGCCGGCTGGCAGGAGGTGGATCCTCTGTGCCAGAGAGGGATTGGCGAGGACCGCGCTAGTGGACCGGTTCTAAGCCACTACAGGTTTTCACCAGAGCCCGCCGCAAAGCGGGATGGTCTTGCTGCGGCGGTAGTGACCAGGTCGTATCCACTAGCAACGGCTCACCTCTCTGGCTGCTGAAGATACTGAAGAAAGGCGAGGTACAAGGGAGTAGGCAGTAGCAAGGTCGGACGTAGCAGAAGGTCGGGGGCAGGCGGCAAGGTTCGTAGTCAGGGGAGATAGCAAAGGTACTGGTACACAGGCTATTAAACACACAAGGAACGCTTTCACTGGCACTAAGGCAACAAGATCCGGCAAGGGAGTGCAAGGGAAGAGACTAGATATAGCCAGGGAACAGGTGGGAACCAATTAAGCTAATTGGGCCAGGCACCAATCATTGGTGCACTGGCCCTTTAAGTCTCAGGGAGCTGGCGCGCGCGCGCCCTAGAGAGCGGAGCCGCGCGCGCCAGCACATGACTGCAGGAGACGGGAACGGGTAAGTGACCTGGGATGCGATTCGCGAGCGGCCGCGTCCCGCTGTGCGAATCGCATCCCCAACGGCCATGGCAGAGCAGCGCTCCCGGTCAGCGCTGACCGGGGAGCTGCAGGGAGAAAGACGCCGTGAGCGCTCCGGGGAGGAGCGGGGACCCGGAGCGCTAGGCGTAACAGTACCCCCCCCCTTAGGTCTCCCCTTCTCTTTATCGGGTAACTGCCTCCCCTGGGATGAGGACACCGGGAAAGGATGGAGGGATTCCTCAACGGCAGGCAGAACCGCAGGAGTAGGAATGGGGAGAGAGGGCAGAGGGCGAGACCTGGCACGGGGCAGTTTGATACCAGGACGAGGGCCATGAGGGGACACAGAAGCTTGCCTGATGGAACTGGGAGGGGGGGAAGGGCATTTCCTGTGGCAGGCAGAGTCCTTAATGACCTTAGGGGGACCGGATACAGGAGGAACCACAGAGTTACGGCAAGGGTTACTGGGAACCGGTTTTAGACAGTTCTTGGAACAAGAGGACCCCCAACTCTTGATCTCCCCAGTGGACCAATCCAGGGTTGGGGAATGAAGTTGAAGCCAGGGAAGTCCAAGGAGAATCTCCGAGGTGCAATTGGGGAGGACCAAAAGTTCAATCCTCTCGTGATGAGATCCGATGCTCATAAGAAGGGGCTCCGTGCGGAAACGTATGGTACAGTCCAACCTGGCTCCGTTGACCGCGGAAATGCGGAGTGGCTTGACAAGACGGGTCACCGGAATACGGAATTTATTCACAAAGGAGTCCCGAATAAAATTCCCAGAAGCTCCAGAGTCCAGGCAGGCCACGGCTGAGAGGGGAGAGCTGGCTGAAGTGGAAATCCGAACAGGTACCGTGAGACGTGGAGAAGCCGACTTGGCATCAAGAGACGCCACACCCACGAGAGCAGAGTGCGAGCATGCGTTTCCCAGACGTGGAGGACGGATTGGGCAATCCACCAGAAAATGTTCAGTACTGGCACAGTACAGACAAAGATTCTCTTCCTTACGGCGATTCCTCTCTTCCAGGGTCAGGCGAGACCGATCCACTTGCATGGCCTCCTCGGCGGGAGGCCTAGGCGCAGATTGCAGTGGAGACTGTGGGAGAGGTGGCCAGAGATCTAAGTCTTTTTCCTGGCGGAGCTCTTGATGCCTCTCAGAAAAACGCATGTCAATGCGAGTGGCTAGATGAATGAGTTCATGCAGGCTAGCAGGAGTCTCTCGTGCGGCCAGAACATCTTTAATGTTGCTGGATAGGCCTTTTTTAAAGGTCGCGCAGAGAGCCTCATTATTCCAGGATAGTTCAGAAGCAAGAGTACGGAATTGTATGGCGTACTCGCCAACGGAGGAATTACCCTGGACCAGGTTCAGCAGGGCAGTCTCAGCAGAAGAGGCTCGGGCAGGTTCCTCAAAGACACTTCGAATTTCCGAGAAGAAGGAGTGAACAGAGGCAGTGACGGGGTCATTGCGGTCCCAGAGCGGTGTGGCCCATGACAGGGCTTTTCCAGACAGAAGGCTGACTACGAAAGCCACCTTAGACCTTTCAGTAGGAAACAGGTCCGACATCATCTCCAAGTGCAGAGAACATTGCGAAAGGAAGCCACGGCAAAACTTAGAGTCCCCATTAAATTTGTCTGGCAAAGACAGGCGGAGGCTAGGAGTGGCCAGTCGCTGCGGAAGG
Organism: Hyla sarda; assembly: GCF_029499605.1. Classification (NCBI taxonomy): domain Eukaryota; kingdom Metazoa; phylum Chordata; class Amphibia; order Anura; family Hylidae; genus Hyla; species Hyla sarda. The sequence continues at coordinate 24,370,074 of NC_079193.1, forward strand.
GGTGCAGGAGCTGGCGGAGGAGATGGTTGTTGCTGCTGTAGCTGAGACTGAACTTGCTGTAGCTGTGACTGTTGCTGCTGTTGCTGTGACTGGAGCTGCTGTAGCATGGTGGTCAAGTACGACAGCTGGTGCTCTTGTCGGGCGACCAATGTAGGGAGGTCGGCGGCAGCTGGCAGAGGAACTTCAGCGGGATCCATGGCCGGATCTACTGTCACGATGCCGGCTGGCAGGAGGTGGATCCTCTGTGCCAGAGAGGGATTGGCGAGGACCGCGCTAGTGGACCGGTTCTAAGCCACTACAGGTTTTCACCAGAGCCCGCCGCAAAGCGGGATGGTCTTGCTGCGGCGGTAGTGACCAGGTCGTATCCACTAGCAACGGCTCACCTCTCTGGCTGCTGAAGATACTGAAGAAAGGCGAGGTACAAGGGAGTAGGCAGTAGCAAGGTCGGACGTAGCAGAAGGTCGGGGGCAGGCGGCAAGGTTCGTAGTCAGGGGAGATAGCAAAGGTACTGGTACACAGGCTATTAAACACACAAGGAACGCTTTCACTGGCACTAAGGCAACAAGATCCGGCAAGGGAGTGCAAGGGAAGAGACTAGATATAGCCAGGGAACAGGTGGGAACCAATTAAGCTAATTGGGCCAGGCACCAATCATTGGTGCACTGGCCCTTTAAGTCTCAGGGAGCTGGCGCGCGCGCGCCCTAGAGAGCGGAGCCGCGCGCGCCAGCACATGACTGCAGGAGACGGGAACGGGTAAGTGACCTGGGATGCGATTCGCGAGCGGGCGCGTCCCGCTGTGCGAATCGCATCCCCAACGGCCATGGCAGAGCAGCGCTCCCGGTCAGCGCTGACCGGGGAGCTGCAGGGAGAAAGACGCCGTGAGCGCTCCGGGGAGGAGCGGGGACCCGGAGCGCTAGGCGTAACATGAAGTCAATCGAGCCAAGTTGTAATACCACACCCAACCTGGAGACAGACAGGGAGCAGTCTTTGAAAGAAAATAGGTCTGTTTTTCCATTCCTGGATAACCCCTTTAACAGATCAGGCAAAATGTAATAAAAAAAACTGATTAAAAAATATGTTTTGTGTAAAATTAACGTGCACAGTGATCACCTAGCACAAGACTGCAGTCCTTACCCCACTATAGTCCTTACCCCACTACAGTCCTTACCCCACTGCAGTCGTTACCCCACTATAGTCCTTACTCCACTGCACTCCTTAGCCCAATGCAGTCGTTACCCCACTGAAGTCGTTACCCCACTTTAGTCCTTACTCCACTGCCCTCCTTACCCCACTACAGTCCTTATCCCATTGCCCTCGTTACCCCCACTGCAGTCCTTACCCCACTGCAGTCATTACCTCACTGCAGTCCTTACCTCACTGCAGTCCTTACCCCCACTGCAGTCCTTACCCCCACTGCAGTCCTTAACTCACTGCAGTCCTTACCCCACTACAGTCCTAATCCAACTGCAGTCCTAATCCAACTGCAGTCCTTACCCTACTGCAGTCCTTACCCCCACTGCAGTCCTTACCCCACTGCAGTCCTTACCTCACTGCATTCCTTACTCCACTACAGTCCTAATCTTACTTCATTCCTTACCCTACTGCATTCCTTACCCCCACTGCAGTCCTTACCCCACTGCAGTCCTTACCCCACTGCAGTCCTAATCCAACTGCAGTCCTTACCCCACTACAGTCCTTACCCCACTGCAGTCCTTACCCCACTGCAGTCCTTACCTCACTGCAGTCCTTACCCCACTGCAGTCTTTACCCCCACTGCAGTCTTTACCCCCACTGCAGTCTTTACCCCCACTGCAGTCTTTACCCCCCACTGCAGTCTTTACCCCCACTGCAGTCCTTACCCCACTGCAGTCCTTACCCTACTGCAGTCCTTACGCCACTGCAGTATTTACCCCACTGCAGTCCTTACCCTACTACAGTCCTTAACCCTCAACAGTCCTTACCACTTCAACAGCTCACATTATAAACACTGGGCTCAGCATTAATTAGCAGCACATAGACAGATATGTAACTATAAGAGGTGCTGAGGATGCAGCTTCCCCCAGGCCCAGGAGCCAGAGGGGCCCATAATGGCTCTTATATCTGTATGAGACCAGTACCATACATGAAGCATTATAGTAGGTGACCCTGTGACAGACTTTACATTGGACCCAACATCTCCGATTTATTTCTTTGCACAGAATGCACCATTTGTCATAGTTTAGTTATGTAAAGAAAAAAACTTTATTGAGCGTACAACACATATGTCTAAGAACGGCAGCAGAATAACACAATAAGCACCGAGACACCAACCACATATAGTTACATAGAACATGTATCTGTGTACAGTATGTACAGACAGTATAGAGCACTGCGTAGGTTTATTTCTCCGTATTACAAAATATGTACATAAAAAATAGCAGGTTTCTCTCTCATATAACTGTACATTGTGTGATTTATAGCGACGTCTCCAGGGCGGCATTCACAATGAAATATCTTGGTATCCGGTGTTATAGTCCTATTTATGTATATGGCCAATATGACATTGGATTTAATAATGGATGAACAAACCTCAGGACAGGCCATCAATATTGGATCTGACTACCTCAGAGCTGCACTCACTGTTCTGCTGGTGGATTCACATTGGCCCAGAGGAACCAATCTGGCTTAGATATCTACGATTGTTTTTGTCTCAGACTGAGCTTTTTATTGCTCTGGTAAAATGAAAGTTAAAGAATACCTCTCATTAACTTAATCCTCCCAGATCACTGCCCCCATCATGATAAACCACCCCCGGCCTTTATTTTTATTATTTGTTACCGTATATACTCAAGTATAAGCTGAGTTTTTCAGCACGATTTTTCGTGCTGAAAACGCCCCCCTCGGCCTATACTTGAGTGAACTTTCCGCCTGTCAATCCCTTCTCAGTGGTCTTCAACTGTTGTAGTTTTGAAACCTCTGGAGGTCCGCAGGTTGAAGACCACTGCGGCCTTCGTCATCATCCAGCCCCCCCTTTTGTTTTGTACTCACCTCCCCTCGGCGGGAAGTTAGGGTGAGCTGGTCCGGGCCATCTATGCTGCAGGGACCGTCCGGTGGGGAGGGTTAGTAGTTACGGACTGTCCATTTTCACCGAGGGGCCTCTTCTCCGTGCTTCGAGCCCGGACTAGTGACGTTGCCTTGACGACGACGCACAGGGGCGTTCATGCGCAACGTCCCTGTGCGTCGTCGTCAAGGCAATGTCACTAGTCCGGGGCAGGCCCCAAACGTGGAGAAGAGGGCCCCCAACGGCTAACCATCCCCATCGGACGGTCCCTGCAGCATCAGGCCCGGACCAGCTCACCCTTACTTCTTGCCGAGGGGAGGTGAGTACAAAACAAAAGGGGGGGGGGGGGCGGGGCAGGATGATGACGAAGGCCGCAGTGGTCTTCAACCTGCAGACCTCCAGAGGTTTCAAAACTACAGCTCCCAGCATGCCCGGACAGCCGATGGCTGTCCGGGCATGCTGGGAGTTGTAGTTTTGCAACATCTGGAGGTCCGCAGGTTGAAGACCACTGATGAAGGGATTGACAGGCAGTGATGATGACGGGGGTCTGGATGATTTCATGGGGGGGATGATGTATTTCCCACCCTAGGCTTATAGTGGAGTCAATAACTTTTTTTTTTTTTTTTTTTTTTTTTTTTTTTTTTAACTTTATTTATTTTTCCTTGGGTTTTTAGGGTGAAATTAGGGGCCTCGGCTTATATTCGGGTCGGCTTATACTCGAGTATATACGGTAGTTTTCTACCTTGATATTGCTCTGTATTTTCTACTCAGTCTCAGCCAGATTCACAGACTGGGAAGGGGCGTTCCCCAGCAGGCGTGACATAATCTGAAGCCATACAGGGGAGAACTTCCTCCCTCACTCTGCTACACACAGCCCAGAGCAGTTCAGTGTGATATGAGCTATGATTGGCCAAGGCTGCATTACCCCCCCCCCCCCCCCCCCCCCCCTCAGCACTCCAGACTGCATTTCCTGAGTTTGGACTTCTGCCAGGCCAGTAGAAGTCCACACTATGTATAATATATGGGGGGGGGGGGGGGGATGTGCTCTGAAGAACAAGTAGGGAGACCCCTAGTGGCAGCTTTTTTAAACACAAATAAAACATAGAAAACTTTATTTTTTTAAACAAAGTACATTAGAATGCATAAGGAATGCAATAGCAAAAATTAGTTTTAATGACAGTGCCCATTAAAGCTGGGATTGGTTGCTATTTATCTGAGACAAAATCAGAGATATTTTTGTCTCAAATAGGTTGATAAATCAGGGTCATTACGTCACTCATCTTCTACTGGTTTACAGTCTATATCAGTGGTCTCCAAACTTTCTGCATGCCCAGACAGCATTCTGGGTATGTATATATCTTAAAGGGGTATTTCAGAGGAGAGAATGTTTTCAAATAAACTGGTACCAGAAAGTTATACAGATTTGTAAATTACTTCTATATATAAATCTTAATCCTTCCAGTACTTATCAGCTGCTGTATGCTCCAGAGAAAGTTGTGTTGTTCTTTCTGGGCTAACCACAATGCTCTCTGCTGACACCTCTGTCTGTGTCAGGAACTGTCCAGAGCAGGAGAGATTTGCTGTGGTGATTTGCTCCTACTCTGGACAGTTCCTGACACGGAGAGAGGTGTCAGCAGAGAGCACTGCGGTCAGACTGGAAAGAACTACACAACTTCCTCTGGAGCATACAGCAGCTAAGTCCTGGAAGGATTAAGAATTTTTAATTGAAGTAATTTACAAATCTATTTATCTTTCTGGCACCAGTTGATTTAAATACATTTGTTTTCCTCCGGAGTACCCCTGAAACCTCATAAGGCAGTGTTTCCCAACCAGTGTGCCTCCAGCTGTTGCAAAACTGCAACTCCCAGCATGCCCGGACAGCCTTTGGCTGTCCGGGCATGCTGGGAGTTGTAGTTTTGCAACGGCTAGAGACACTCTGGTTGGTAAACACTGTATGCTAACATTAAAAGGAGGAGTTTCTGTGCAATTTGGGGAGAATATCTAGACATTTGGGGTTCAAATGTTGGTTATTATAGTCCAATAAATTTTTTTTGTTTATTTAAACAAGATACCATTATATTTGCTTATAGATGTGTATACACTAATCGGTATAATATAACAGGCCCTTTGCTTCAAAGTGCATAACCATTTATTCCAATGCAAAAAAAAAATCAATTTTGCAAAAAAATCGGAATGAAACATTGTCTATAACTTTGTGCCTACAGCTCCTATTCAGGTCTATAGTCACCATGGACACAGACTACAAACAAAGCTTGCGTAGTCTGATCCTGCAGTCGTATTGTTATCCGTCTGTCCTTTCCTCTCCGTAATCTACAAAATGTATGTTAGGAAGAAGTAGGGGTGAGATGGAATTAAAGGGGTTCTCCGGTGGAAATTTTTTACATTTTTATTTTTTATTTTTATGAATTGGTGCCAGAAAGTTAAACAGATTTGTAAATTACTTCTACATAAAAATCTTAATCCTTTCAGTACTTATTAGCAGCTGTATGCTACAGAGGAAATTATTTTCTTTTTGGAACACAGAGTTCTCTGCAGACATCATGAGCACAGTGCTGACATCTCTTGTCCATTTTAGGAACTGTCCAGAGCAGCATAGGTTTGCTATGGGGAGTTTCTCCTGCTCTGGAGAGTTCTTTTCTTTTTGAATTTCTTTTTTGTCTTGTCCACAGTGCTCTCTGCTGACACCTCTGTTCGTGTCAGGAACTGTCCAGAGCAGGAGAGGTTTGCTATGGGGATTTTCTCCTGCTCTGGACAGTTCCTGAGACGGGCATCAGATGTCAGCAGAGAGCACTGTGGACAAGACAAAAAAAATAAATTCAAAAAGAAAAGAATTTCCTCTATAGCATACAGCTGCTAATAAGTACTGGAAGGACAAATATTTTTTATTAGAAGTTATTTACAAATCTGTTCAACTTTCTGGCACCAGTTGATTAAAAAAAAAAAAATGTTTTCCACTGGAGTACTCCTTTAAGTTTTGCAGCAGGATCAGACTGCACAGAGTTTCTCTGTAGTCTGTTACCATGGCAACACAAAGGGCTACATAGCTGTAGACATTAAAAATGTAGGATTTTTTTTTAAAATAAAATGAAATGCTAAGTTGCTTCATTCTTCATTGGGGATGCATTGGAATCCATTTGGTTATGAAGGCGGAGCTTCCCTGAATAAATAGAAAATATTAGGAAACAAAACGGAGCATGATAATGTATACCACACACACAGGTCCAAACAAAGCCAGACCTAGCAAAATAGGAATTTTCCTGAGGAAAGGATAAGGGCCTGCAGACGGGCGTACACCCATGTGTCAGCAGCGGGCGGGGGGAGGGGGGGTGAGGTATTCAGTGCAAGTCGTCATTTCACGAGACAATGACATGAACTAGAACGTTTCGCTGGGTTCCATGTTCTTATATATGAACTCCATATTCTTTACCTGAAAAAGGAAAATAAACGTAATGTAAGTAATATGTCATATACACTGTAAAGTGTCCCTTGAGAACAGTGTTTCCGAACCAGTGTGCCTCCAGCTGTTGCAAAACTACAACTCCCAGCATGCTGGGAATTGTAGTTTTGCAACAGCTGGATGCAGACTGATTGGGAAACACTGCTCCAGATCCATTTTCTCATCCTGCAGACATGGAATTTGGAATCCAAAGGAGTTTGGAGGAATACTTTAACCCCTTAAGCTCATTTTAACCAGGCCAATTTTATTTTTGCGTTTTCGTTTTTTCCTCCTCGCCTACTAAAATCCAAAACTCTTTTATATTTCCATCTACAGACCCATATAAGGGCTTGTTTTTTGCGTGACCAATTGTACTTTGTAATGAAAACTCTCATTTTACCATAAAATGTACAGCAAACCCAAAAAATAATTATTTTAGGCAGGAAATTTTAATGAAAACCACAATTTTCCAAATTTTGGAGGTTTTCGTTTTCACACTGTACACTTTACGGTAAAAATAACATGTGTTCTTTATTCTGTGGTTCAGTACGATGAAAACTATGATACCCATGGCTAGATACTTTTATATTTTTGTACCGCTTAAAAAAAATCTAAAACTTTTTAGTCTAATCTAAAACTTTAGTAATCTAAAATCGCTTTATTTTGACCACCTATAACTCTTTCATTTTTCCGTATATAGGGCGGTATCAGGGCTAATTTTTTGCACTGTCATCTGTAGTTTTATTGATACCCCATTTACATATATAAAACTTTTAGATAATTTTTTATTACATTTTTGGGAATAAAATGTGACAAAAAAAGCAGCATTTTTGGACTTTCTTTACGCCGTTCACCGTACGGGATCATTAACATTATATTTTGATAGTTCGGACATTTATGCACGCGGCGATGCCAAATATGTTTATATAAAAAAATTCTAGTTTTTTGGGGGTAAAATGGGAAAATGGACAATTTTCATTTTTATTGGGGGAGGGGATTTTTCACTTTTTTTACTTTTTTTATTTTTACATTTTTCTACTTTTTTTTTTTTTTACACTCTTTAAGTCCCCATAGGGGCTATCTATAGCAATCCTTTGATTGCTAATACTGTTCAGTGCTATGTATAGGACATAGCACTGATCAGTATTATCGTCTATCTTCTGCTCTGGTCTGCTTGATCTCAGACCAGAGCAGGAGACGCCGGGAGATGGACGGAGGCGGGTGAGGTGACCTCTGTCCACCATTACAGAGGATCGGATCCCCGCGGATTACCGCAGATGCCGTGATCTGTACTGATCACGGCATCTGAGGGGTTAATGGCGGACATCTGCGCGATCGCAGATGTCAGCCATTACCGGCAGGTCCCTGGCTGCTGCTAGCCGGAACCTGCCGTGTATGATGGAGCACCGCTCCGATGCTCGCGGTCATACACAGGACGTAAATGTACGTCCTGGTGCACTAAGTACCGCCACACCAGGACGTATGTTACGCCTAGCGCTCCGGGCCCCCGCTCCTCCCCGGAGCGCTCACGGCGTCTTTCTCCCTGCAGCTCCCCGGTCAGTCCCACTGACCGGGAGCGCTGCTCTGTCATGGCCGTTGGGGATGCGATTCGCACAGCGGGACGCGCCCGCTCGCGAATCGCATCCCAGGTCACTTACCCGTTCCCGTCCCCTGCTGTCATGTGCTGGCGCGCGCGGCTCCGCTCTCTAGGGCGCGCGCGCGCCAGCTCCCTGAGACTTAAAGGGCCAGTGCACCAATGATTGGTGCCTGGCCCAATTAGCTTAATTAGCTCCCACCTGCTCCCTGGCTATATCTGGTCTCCTCCCTTGCACTCCCTTGCCGGATCTTGTTGCCCTTGTGCCTAGTGAAAGCGTTTTGTGTGTTTAAAGCCTGTGTACCGGAACTTCTGCTATCTCCCCTGACTACGAATCTTGCCGCCTGCCCTCGACCTTCTGCTACGTCCGACTTTGCTTCTGCCTACTCCCTTGTACCTCGCCTATCTTCAGCAGTCAGAGAGGTGAGCCGTTGCTAGTGGATACGACCTGGTCACTACCGCCGCAGCAAGACCATCCCGCTTTGCGGCGGGCTCTGGTGAAAACCTGTAGTGGCTTAGAACCGGTCCACTAGCACGGTCCTCGCCATCCCTCTCTGGCACAGAGGATCCACTACCTGCCAGCCGGCATCGTGACAACGTACATTTATGTCCGTGGTCGTTAAGGGGTTTAAGGGGTATTCCAGGAATATTTTTTTACTTGACTGTGCTACAGGGGCTGTAAAGTTAGTGTAGTTTATATTACAGTGTCTGTACCTGTGTTTGATGGCTGGTTGCGCAGTTCTTATGTGATATTTGCCCCAATGTTTATTTTTAGTGGTGTACAAAATAAGTATTGTCTAAGGCTTTTCCTGGTTGCAGTGCGGCCTAAGACATTACATCACTAGTCAGGTGTTAAAAGGGAGCCTGTCTGTACTACAATGGATGGAGCGACTGCTGGGTGGGGGGGAAGATCATTCTCCACAGGGCTGCAAGGAATTGTCCCAGGTGTGCTTCAGTGGGTGGGGTGGCTGATGTGTGGGAGGGAGAAAAGTGACCTCACACTTACAAACAAGGGGTGTTGGGACTTGTAGTTGGAGGGAGGGAACTCCAACAGGAAATAGCCATTTAACAAAAATATTACATCTATTTAGCCCCAAGACAAGTACGGATCAGTCCTAAGCATGTCCATTACTGTCTGCCAGGTACTAAAATCCCCTAATGGTGGATAACCCCTTTAAAGTAAAAATTAGATGGAAGTTCTATAAATCTTTATATCTTATACTAGAGGTGGGGGCGGGGGTCACTGTTGTTGCAATACGTTTTGCTATGTATTTTTTTCAGTCAGTAAATTTTGAAAGAAGTTTTTTGCTAGTATTTTTTAAATCAGAGATATACTCCAGCTGTGTACATTCGACGTGCCTAAAAGGCAAGATGTGTACAGAGCCTAAATCCGCAAATTATAAAGGCCTGAAAAAGGCTAAACATTCAATGTTTGATGGGTTTAAACTTTGAATAATATATATATATATACACACACACACACACACACACACGCTAGCATTGCGTCTTCCCACCTAGACGTTGTGGGAGGAAAAAAAACAACATTCTTTGTAAGATTATGCAAGCTGTGTTGCACATATACTGCGTGCCACCCAGCTTTCCCAGTCTCCTGAAGCCCAAGCAGTGATAGGATGCTCGTCCTTCCTGTACTCTTTACTGCAATAGCGCTGCCATGCCCACTCCTTGCCCTCGCACTGATGTGTCCCCCCCCCCTTACTCTTCTCTCACTCAACAATAAATCTGGTCTCCCCCTACATAAATGTGTATGAGGTGCATGAATGTTAATGTAAATATATTTGTGTACATTGCATTATATTTGTTGCATACACTAAAGTCTTATAAATGGCTAATAATTCTGCATTTACTGTACCCAGATGAATGTTGCCTCGGGCACAAGATCCTCCCAACCAATGGTTGCAGAAGTCTCTAGTCCATTTTCCCTCTCCTAGGAGAAGGAGTGGACCTAAACCTGTTAGAGCCAGTTGATGCTTGGTCTCAGCCAGTGCCACATGTCTATCTCCTAGCACCGCTATTGTTAGGCATACGTACACCTAGGCCTCATGTCTTCTATCTAGGTACCTTCCTGTCTACAACCAAGTAACTGCTCCTGCTTCTGTTCTGACCCACACTGGATGTCGTGCTACAGGTTCTACATCTCCAAGAGGGAGAATATTGTCTATGTTAGAGAAAAGGAGACTGAACAAGGACCTCTCTGCAATGCACTTCTTTTTATTGGCCTCTGGTTGGACTCTGCTTCACTGTCACGTTATGAGACGTTTTTCTGCTTACGTCCTTCCTTTCATGTAACATAACAGCAGGATTATACCACAGCACCGTAGCTTACTTCCCCATGAGAGTCCCCGCAGATTAGCATCCTTGGTATATCTTGTATATAAGACTCCATATATACGACATCCAACTTCTTACTCAGTCTGAAAAGGGCCTAGCCCAAAACATTGCTATGACTAATACGTTGCGACACTTCGCCTGAACTGCTTCTGATTTCTTCTTGATGCATATTCAAGTGCATTTTGATGCCAGTGGTAGAGATGGCACAATGCCCTCCCATCATACAGACTGCCCATACCCTGGCAAACACCTCATATTCCTGGTGCTCGGGGGATAGAGCGGTAACTATTGGACTTGTTCTCATATACGTCCCTCAATGTGGGCTTCACCGATACAAGGAAACCCTCCATAGTTACACAATATGGCTTTAAAGGGGTACTCCGGAGAAAAACTATATATTTTTAAATCAACTGGTGCCAGAAAGTTAAACAGATTTGTGAATTACTTCTATTTAAAAATCTTAACCCTTCCACTACTTATCATCTGCTGTATGCTCCACAGGAAGTTCTTTTCTTTTAAAATTTCTTTCCAGTCTGATCACAGTGCTCTCTGCTGACACCTCTTTCTGTCTCAGGAACTGCCTGGAGCAGGAGAGGTTTGCTATGGGGATTTGTTCTGTCCATGTCAAGAACTGTCCAGTGCAGGAAGTGTCAGCAGAGAGCACTGTGGTCAGACAGAATGGAAATGTAAAAAAAGAAAAGAACTTCCTGTGTAGAAGTGCTCTCTGCTGACATCTCTGTCCATTTTAGGAACTGTCCAGAGTAAAAGGAAATCCCCATAGCAAACATATGCTGTTCTGAACAGTTCCTAAAATGGACAGAGATGTCAGCAGAGAGCACTGTGCTCGTGATGTCAGCAGACAGCTCTGTGTTTCAAAAAGAAAAGAATTTCCGCTGTAGTATTCAGCAGCTAATAAGTACAGGAAGGATTAAGATTTTTTAATAGAAGTAATTTACAAATCTGTTTAACTTTCTGGCACCAGTTGATTTAAAAAAAAAAAAAAAAGTTTTTCACCGGAGTACCCCTTTAAATTTAGGGCTGAGGATTTTTCCCATTCATATAGAAAAGGACGTTTCGTCTTTCAGGCGTCTCATAATGTTTCCAGTTTTAGGGAAAGGAAATTATATGTTACAGATCTGCTCTGACTACATTTACGCGATATACGATACCTTCTTTTGTTGCTGATAACAAAGGGGACTAGTTATTATCTGACGTTGTTTATTTGCCCGGCTAAGCTGTACAATATTTATTCAGTGACGGCAAATAATCCATGATGATTGTAACAGTGTTTATTAGAGCGGAGGGGTAACCTGTGATGGACCTTGACTTGTAGAATAAGGAAACTGCATGCACAGCAATTCCCTAATGTAGAGTACTAACGTTCCCTGAATTTATAGAGTCGTTCTGAGGTTATGTCTCGAAAAGAGTCCACAGATCTGGAGCCACCCTGGCTAGGAACACTGAATGCGTTGCACTGCCCCAGCACTGCTGAACAAGTTACTGTTCACACTCGGTCCCTATACCTGTACAGGAACCACAACACTATCCCATTATGCTTGCAGTGCCCAGGTCCAAATAGCAACAAAATGTATACTGTATATAGATAGACAAGTGGCACTCACCGAGAATGATGATAATTCTATTTTCTTCAATCAGGTGCATACATACTAAAAGCAGGGAGTAACACAGATGGCAGGGGCATTCGCCCCTGCCATCTGTGTTATACCCTGCTTTTACAATGAATGGACCTGATTGAAGAAAAAAGAATTATCATTGTTTTCGGTGAGTGCCACTTGTCTATCTATATACAGTATTGCACTTAGCGTTCCCTCTACCGCTTCATAGTCTGAACTGGGGTGTTCGCCCCTTCCATCTGTGTTACTCCCTGCTTATATTATGTATGGACCTGATTAAAGATTAAAAAATGATCATCGCTCTCGGTGAGTGCCACTTGTCTATATACCACATTGCACTTAGCGTTCCCTCTACCGCTTTATATTCTGAACTGGGGTGTTCGCCCCTGCCATCTGTGTTACTCCCTTCTTTTATTATGAATTGACCTGATTGAAGAAAAAATAATTATCATCATTCTTGGTGAGTGCCACTTGTCTATCTATATACTGTACTGCACTTAGCGTTTCCTCTACCACTTCATAGTCTGAACTGGGGTGTTCGCCGCTGCCATCTTTGTTACTCCCTGCTTATATTATGTATACACCTGATTGAAGATTAAAAAATTATCATCGCTCTCGGTGAGTGCCACTTGTCTATCTATATACCACATTGCACTTAGCATTCCCTCTACCGCTCCATAGTCTGAACTGGGGCATTCACCCCTGCCATCTGTGCTACTCCCTGCTTTTATTATGAATGGACCTGATTGAAGAAAAAAAAATTAGCATTGTTCTCGGTGATTGACACTTGTATATCAATATACCGCATTGCACTTAGCGTTCCCTCTACCGCTCCATAGGCTTAACTGGGGTGTTCCCCCCCTGCCATCTGTGCTACTCCCTGCTTATATTATGTATACACCTGATTAAAGACTTATTGTTCTTGGTGAGTGCCACTTGTCTATCTATATGCCACATTGCACTTAGCATTCCCTCTACCGCTCTATAGTCTGAACTGGGGCATTCACCCCTGCCATCTGTGTTGCTTCCTGCTTTTATTATGTATGCAAATGATTGAAGAAAAAAGAATTATCATTGTTCTCGGTGAGTGACACTTGTCTATCAATATACCACATTGCGTTTAGCATTCCCTCTACCGCTCCATAGGCTTAACTGGGGCGTTCGCTCCTGCCATCTGTGCTACTCCCTGCTTATATTATGTATACACCTGATTAAAGATTTATCATCATTCTTGGTTGTGACATGCTGCGCTCCGGCCATAGATACCGGCCGTGAGCACAGCATCCCCATGTCCCCGACTGCCGGTGGGGCCGGGATACACATCGCAGGATGTGCCAGCAAGCGAATCCCAGCACGTCTCCTACCTCACTCCGCTCCTGCAGCTGCTTCCTCTCAGCCCCGGCGCGCGCGTCCCCGTTCCTTAGGGCGCGCGCGCCAGAGCTTTGAAATTTAAAGGGCCTGTGCGCCCATAATTAGTGAATTCACCTGTCACCATGTTATAAGTTATTTGCACCTCCCACGCCCCTTGCCAGATGTTCAGTGCTTATTGCCTAAGAGAAAGCGTTCCCATTGCCTGTTTTGCCTACCCGTGTTTCCTGACCTTCCTGCTACGTTCCTGCTTCCTGCCTAGACCTTCTGCTACGTTGACTACGCCTCTGCCTCATCTTTTCTCGTGCATGCACTGATCCCGATACCTAATTAGGAAGGGGGCAGATACTCATCTGATACGGGGTCCGGTTCCGATCCATTTCAATGGCAGATGTTGGGGGATTTTTGTGGCTGCTTTGTGGCTATTATTCATAAAAGAAGGCACAGCGGTGTGCGAGATACACCATGCTTTAGTTGATTTTCATTAATATAAGCAATATAGTACTTCAGAAACAGTTCGCCTTCCTATGATTGATTCCATATTTTATCGGGTCACCTTTCTATAATATAAGACCTATCAGGGTGCAGAATATACAGTTTTACACAGACCTCTAGAACCTTCAGTTGCCCAAAGGTTCTTTTGGTCATAAAAGGCGGAGACTAGAACTATAGATGGTGCATGATAGTTGGAGACCCTGTTAGAGATTTTTCACTGGGCCTAGGAGCCTCATCATGGCCATGTCCTTGTACCCATGGACCTGGTAACACTTACGGTTGTGGATCATTTTGTATTTGCTCCGGGACAAACTGTATAACTTCATAGATGGTGCCATTGATATCCTGGACTTGCAGAGAATTTGAAGAAGGTGTTATTACCTGTACAGGTGGAAATACAGCGTGTTAATAAAGAGATCGATTTTCTGTAAATTAAGAAGATGACAACATTGAAGGGGAACTCCGGTGGAAACAAGTGGAAAATAAATGTTTTCAAATCAACTGGTGCTAGAAAGTTAAACCGATTTGTAAATGACTTCTATTAAAAACTCTTAACCCTTCCAGTACTTATCAGCTGCTGTATACTACAGAGGAAGTTGTGCAGTTCTTTTCAGTCCGACAACAGTGCCGTGTCCTCTGTCCGTGTCAGGAGCTTTCCAAATTTGAAGCATATCCCCATAGAAAACCTCTCCTGCTCTGGACAGTTCCTGACACGGACAGAGGTGTCAGCAGAGAGCAATGTTGTCAGACTGGAAAGAATTTCACAAATTTCTCTGTAGTATATCTGTAGAATACAGCAACTAATAAGTATTGGAAGGGTTAAGATTTTTAAATAGAAGTAATTTACAAATATGTTTAAATTTCTGGAGTCAGTTGATTTGAAAACATTTTTTTTCCACCGAAGATCCTCTTTAATGCTGTTGTATTAAATAAATAAGTAAATGATTGTGTAGTACAGAGTGATAGTACCTTTTCTAGGTGTCTTACATACAACAGTGACATAAAGAGCTGCATTCAAAATTCTGCTGGTTGTCTGCTACCTTTCGGATTGTAAAGCTCACAATACACATTAGATGTATGTCAACCAGAAACAGCTGATGTGTGTCAGTAGGACCAGCCAACCGTCTAATGTTTATGTATGTTGACATTAGTGTGCAAGGAATACCTGATCACTTTGTGACGCCAGGGCACCGTTAGCCTATACATGGTACGAGGTAGAGACAGCTTCTCCTGGGCCAGACACGGGGAGTAATGAAACACACCGATGTTGGGTTACGGATAACTGTCTTTACTGAGCTGGTGCAGATGTTATTACACGCAGACAGTATGGAGCAGAGTGGAGAGGATGCAGTGTAACCCCTTGGGAGCCCTGTTGCCTTGCTGGGACTTATGGTGCTTTTTACCCACTTGATTATGAGAGATTGAAGATTCTCCAGGCCAGCTAGGGTTCTGACAAGGTCCAACAACTTTCTCCGCCAGGGCTTGACTTTCCACTGTATGGGGGATCACTTGCAGAAGGGCTGGATAGGATTGAGAAGAGATTTGTTCTGTGGCCTCCTTCAGGATTTCTCCACACGCCGCTTCACTTCTTTACCATACTTGAGCTCAGCATACAGCTCTAGGCTGAATCCTCAACTGGGGCAACTCCTCCCCCACTACACTATATACTACAGAATTTAGGGGTTCCCATTGGGCAGGCAGGGTCACATGGTTTACACTGCTCCTCACTCTATAACACACATAAATAACATATTTTACAGTGCATATAGGAAACTTAAATGAATATGAGATAAAGTGCTCAAACATATTAAATAGGACGGACAGTTTCTTAGTAGGCCCAACACCTGTCCGTCAGGCATGCTTGAGGAGATCCGCAGCCCATAGGACAGCCTTTGGTGCTGGGACACCACATATGGTGGCCTCCCAATTATTCCTCAACAGCAGATATGGGATTGATGAAGATCTGACATGTTTTCATTCACTGATCGGGATGGAAGATAAGTCACCACTAAAGATGTCTGGCAGCAGCCTTCTCCCCTCTGTATTCACATCATAGGAATGTTTGGCCAAGCGTTCATGTGTAGGGGGGATAGGGAGAGGTAGTCGTCAGCAGAATGAGCATTTGTCCAACACCTATCTTATATGTATGGGTGTATGGCCAGCTTAAAGGGGTACTCCGGTGGAAAACATTTTTGTTTTTAAATC
The DNA here is from genome assembly GCF_029499605.1 of Hyla sarda. Taxonomy (NCBI): domain Eukaryota; kingdom Metazoa; phylum Chordata; class Amphibia; order Anura; family Hylidae; genus Hyla; species Hyla sarda. The sequence continues at coordinate 24,386,216 of NC_079193.1, forward strand.
AACTGGTACCAGAAAGTTAAACAGACTTGTAAATTACTTCTATTAAAAAAACATAACCCTTCAAGTACTTATCAGCTGCTGTATGCTCCACAGGAAGGTCTTTTCTTTTTGAATTTCTTTTCTGTCTTACTGAAGTGCTCTCTGCTGACACCTCTGTCCATGTCAGGAATTGTCCAGAGCAGGATAGGTTTGCTATGGGGATTTGTTCCTGCTCTGGACAGTTCCTGACATGGACAGAGGTGTCAGCAGAGAACACTGTGGTCAGACAGAAAGGAAATTCAAAAAGAAAATAACTTCCTCTGGAGCATACAGCAGCTGATAAGTACTGAAAGGATTAAGATTTTTAAATAGAAGTAATTTACAAATCCGTTTAACTTTCTGGCACCAGTTGATTAACAAAACATTTTTTTCCCCCACCGGAATACCCCTTTTAGACCCCTCATCATCCTGATTTCCCTTGCTAGTCCTGCAGAGTGAGAGATGCTCTTTGTAGCATCTCTTCTCTCTGGATAATGTTACTCACCTTGCCCAGTCCCAGTGGTCAGTCCTTCCAAGACACAGCCGCCAGCTCCATAGCCACCAGCTCCTCAGCCGCCAGCTCCATAGCCGCCTTGCTCTATAGCCGCCTTGCTCCATAGCCGCCAGCTCCACAGCCACCAGCTCCATAGCCACCAGCTCCACAGCCACCAGCTCCACAGCCACCAGCTCCACAGCCACCAGCTCCACAGCCACCAGCTCCACAGCCACCAGCTCCATAGCCGCCAGCTCCATAGCCGCCAGCTCCATAGCCGCCTTGCTCCATAGCCGCCTTGCTCCATAGCCGCCTTGCTCCATAGCCGCCTTGCTCCATAGCCGCCTTGCTCCATAGCCACCAGCTCCATAGCCGCCTTGCTCCTGTCTTCAGCTATGGCCCTGCTGGGTCTGGAATCTGCCTGTCATCCCTTATAGGTACCTCCTTGTGTGGCCCATGTTCCTGATTCCTAATACTACCTTTGATCTTGATCCTGACCTAATCATTGTCCTTGTTCCTGGATTACACTTGTGTCTCTCATCCTTTGCATTGTCCCCTTGGTCATGTGGTTCCACTCATAGTATCGGGTCTTGGCTTGTCTTCTGACTAGATTTCTTCTGGCTTGTTTGGCTACTTTCTGATTTTGTCATAAGTTATTTGTACGAATTCTGAGGACTGCAACCTGGAAATTCACTGAGGCAGTCCATAAAGGCAGGGCAATGTGAATATTCTATAAATCCCATACCCAAGTCTAGCCAATGCCAAACCTTTTGTGGCTCAGAGGATCCACTTCTCTGGAAAATGTTTAACATCTTATAGATAACCATCCTGGATGGTGGACCCTTCTGTTTACTCCTAAATTTCTAAACAGAGTATTTGTAGAACTCCGTGGTTGTATAATATCAGGCTTTTATAGGGAGGATTAGGGTAGTGGATAAAAAGCCTTTAAAGGGGTCATCTGGTTAGGACAGTCCTATTTCATATGGCTATTTGGGTATATGGATTTCATTTTAGTTGGGTCTTTCATTTAGAACTCACTCAATGAGTAACAGCCTAAAGGATTTAACCATTTATTTCATTGAGTCTCGCACAAATTCTCATTTCTCAGTTCAGATAAGAAGGCTCTTCCTCTATTTTGTAAAAATATCATTAAAATATTTGTTGAAAATATATCAAGTACATAACGAAAACCTCCGTCAGCTTCTTAAACTACATGCAGCCCCCTCATGTATAGTATATAAATATCTCATCCTGTTATGTATCACAGATTTGGAGAGAACTGCTGCCTGTGTCACAAGGCTTACTGCAAAAGTTTTTCCTCCAGCTCTGAGCCCTGCGCACACAGCTGTCAATCAAGGAAGTGTGTCCATGACATAGGTGATGACTCATGGACACAGCAGGACTAGTATGTGTCCATGCAGGTGGGGGGGGGAGTTGTTTGACTGGCTTTTTCTGTATGAAATACTGAAAATTTTCTAATGAAAGCAACTGCAAAACCTATTGGTTATACATGCTTTACAACAGATCAAAAGTTTTTGTATCTGACAGTGCCTATTTAAATTTGGCATTGGGCTAAACAAGACCGCGAAGTCTAAGAGTTGGTGAGTTCTTCACCCTTATCCCCTGCAAGCACATATTGACTTTCCCCAAGTCGCTAATTCCAGAGTAGTGTCTATCAGTAACCTGACACAAGCGACACAAAGGGTACTAATTCAACGTACCAAGGCAGCAGACATAGTCGGGCAAGAGAGGCAAAGTTATGGCAATATGATATTAAAGAGTCCTCTGGTGGAAAACTATTTTTTTTTTTCAAATCCACTGGTTCCAGTAAATTAAACCGATTTGTAAATTACTTCTATTGAAAAATCTTAATCCTTCCAGTACATACATAAGCTGCTGTATGCTACAGAGGAATTTAGTGCTCTCTGCTGCCACATCTGTCCCTGTCAGGAACTTTCCAGAGTAGGAGCAAATCCCTATAGTAAACCTCTCCTGCTCTGGACAGTTCCTGAGACCGACAGAGGTGTCAGCAGAGAGCACTGTGGTGAGATTGGAAAGAACAACACAACTTCCTGTGGAGCATACAGCATCTGATAATGCTGAGGTTGTGACATCACAACCACGCCCCCTTGTGACATCAGGCCTCCACACCATCAATGCAAGTCTATGGGAGGCCTGATGTCACAAGGGGGCGTGGTTGTGATGTCCCCTCCCATAGACTTGCATTGAGGGGGCGTGGCGTGACATCACTACCCCTGCAGCCCGCACCCAGTGTTCGGAACTACGGTAAATGTTCTAGATGCTGGGGCAGCAAAGTACCCTTTAAGATTTTTTTTATAGAAGTAATTTACAAATCTGTTTATCTTTCTGGCACCCGTTGATTTAAAAAAAAAGGTTTTCCACGGGAGTACCCCTTTAACTTTCTGGAACTAGTTGATTTGAAAAATATTGTTTTCCACCGGAGAACCCCTTTAAAACAGAAAGTTGAGCGTCTGGAGTTGTTTTAGTACAGAATTCAAGCAGACATTCAGGACAGGCAGAAAACAGGAAGATGTAGTCAGGATTCAGAAACTAGTCAGGTCAATGCCAGTAGATAGTGAACAGACAAGCACCTTTTCATAGATCAGGTAGCCAAAGGGCAATGAGCGATGGGGGGAGGGTATTTCAAAAGCCTAATACACGTTGGCAATGTATGAATCAGCAGTGCATTGGCGCCCTTGGCCTTTAAAGATGCCACAGTCAACAAATGTGCTGGTAAATACCAATGGTAGAACCATGTGTGGAACGGCAAGTAAGGTCTGCACCAAATACATGCGGACTTTAAGGCTTTCAGTACTTAATATTATACAGTAAGTGATACCTTGGGCGAGATCTCTTCTGCCTGACTTTTTCCTTTTTTCAAGGTTGACGCCTATGGATTTATGGTCTACTCGGGACAGTTTTGTATGTGGGTGGTGTTATTGTGTCTTTATAATTGTTAAAATGCAATAAAAATAATAAAAGATTTGAGTGATTAGGGGAAAAAGTGCCATCGAGTGCCTGTAATGTCATGACAGCGGCCCATGATATGTATGGCCAATAAAGTAATATATATGTGTGTCTGTAAGCAGGGTTTAAATATGTAGTTCACGGCATCGATATATAAACTTGATAGGTATATGTGCAGGTCAGTGATACAGTATCCTGAAGAAGTTACTGTGATGTTACCTTCCGTTTGTATGTTATTTTAGGATATTCTGGGGTTTTGACTACCAACATCTCATCGGTCGGTGCCAACGTTTTTGAAGAAACGCAATGACAATATAATTTTTATGTGAGCCTCTGTCCCTGGTTTGCTTATGTTAAAGAGTACCTGTCAAAAATAAAACTTTTAATATAGTGTTCCTTGTGTAATTAGCAGACACTTTCCCATTCACTTTCTTTTAAAATTATCAACATAAATATGTTTAAAATGTAATAGAATAAACGGCCACTAGGTGGCTCTGTTCTGTTCCTGCCACAATTAATACAGTGTGTTTGGTCTCCTCCCGGCCTGGCAGGAGACCAAATTCAAGAAGTGTTTCTCTGCACTGAGCTTGATTGACAGCTGCACAGAGCCTGAGGTCTTCTATTCATCACAGCACTGTAATGATGTGAGGGCGGAAGTGGTCCCCCAGCAGGCTTCAGTGATGTCATGCCTGCTGGGAAATGCCCACTTTCTCCTGCTGGGAGATTGCACTATGTGAGCAAGAATAAAGGTAACATACACAGCTCTTTAAAGCTCTAAAAAAAATGTTAAGGGTGGGAGGAGTGTTAGGAATAGTTAGGGAACATAGCCTGAGTTAGTTTGGAAAAGTTTATTTGGTGACAGGTACTTTTTAAAGGAAACATAGGTTGGATATTTTCAGTCTGACTGTATTTTTCCCCAAAATAATCTGCATAGGAATTCGGAAATCCTTTATAAACCTACCCTGTGTGGAGCTGAAGAATCTGGTAAAGACACAAACTCATATATCCCGAAATCATTTATGGCATCTTCGTGTCCTGCAAGATATAGGATAATTTTACAGTTACAGAATGAAATGGGAAAATTTATATATATATATATATATATATATATATATATATATATATATATACTGATGATAAAACATTTTGCATATAGGCCTTTCTCAAAGAGGTTTCACTTTATCTATAAAAAACCCATAGACATGTAATATAGGTGACATTTATTAAAGGGGTCCTCCACTGCTCAGCGTTTGGAAAAAACAGTTCCGGACACTGGAGCAGGCGTACGAACACTGGAGCAGTTTAGAACAAACTGTTCTGAACGCTGAAGCCGGCGCTGGGAGCTCGTGACATCATAGCCACGTCCCCTCATGATGTGCCGCCCCCTCAATGCAGGTCTATGGGAGGGGGCGTGTCACACCCCTCCCATAGACTACCATTGAGGGGGCAGGGCATGATGCTATGAGGGGGCGTGGCTATGACATCACGAGCTCCCGGCGCCGGTGTGAGATGGTTTTCACGAGCTCAGGGAGGGGAGATGAGGGAGGGGGCGTGAACCTCCTCCCTCCCCTTGCTCTGCCCTCCCCAGCTCTAGCTTCGGAAATGTTCGGAGAGCTGGGGGAGGAGGGGACGCAAGGATTTACGGGGGCGCAAAAAACCACCTCACACCGGCTCCAGATGATGCAATCTATGGAGAATATTTTTGGCTTGAAAGATAACAACAATTTGTGCCAAAACTTTGGCACGAAACACTGATGTAAACACTGATGCCAACCAATAGGTGGAGTAAAGTATTAAATGTCTAGTAAGTTGCGCTAAGCCCACTAAATTTAACAATCTTCAGACTACTTGGTCTAAGTTTACAGCGTCTATGTATTAGACAGTATGAGTAAATTGGTAACATTCCAAAATTTCAATCTTTTTTTGGAAGAGGAAGGGAGTTCTCTATTCTCTATAAATATGCAATTCAGTTTTGGAGTTCTTTATTTTGTAATGACGCCCTGAGGTAAGGCAGCCATTGTAAATTTTTTCTTTTGTTGCAACTTTTCTGACATTAGTTTCCTTAAAGGGGTACTCCCCCCCTAGACTTTCCTTTGGATAGGGGATAAGATGTCTGATCGCAGGGGGCCCGCAATCTCCCTGCTGCACACTCGTTTAGAGTGTCAGGTGCAGCGCCGGAGGCTCGTGACGTCACGGCCACGCCCCGCTCGTGATGTCACAGCCACGCCCCCCCCCCCCCAATGAAGGTCTATGAGAGGGGGAGTGACAGCCATCACGCCCCCTCCTATAGACCTGCATTGAGGGGGCGTGGTGGTGACATCACGAGCGGGGCGTGGCCGTGACGTCATGAGCCTCCCCCCCCCCCCCCCACGTCGTCAGTCACCCGGCACGGAGCGAAGTTCTGCAGCCGAGATCACGGGGGTCCCCAGCGGCGGGACCCCCACAATCAGACATCTTATCCCCTATCCTTTGGGTAAGGTTAAGATGTCTAGGGGCGGAGTGGCCCTTTAAGCTCTCAATGGCCGCCGATACTTGGTCATTGATACCTGCAGAATAAAGATAAACATATCAGTTTTAATGCAAGGTAAAGGGCATTGAAAACTAAGGGGGAGATTTATCAAAACCTGTGCAGAGGAAGAGTGGTGCAGTTGCCCATAGCAACCAATCAGATTGCTTCTTTCATTTTCCACAGGCCTCTAAAGAGGCCTGTGGAAAATGAAAGAAGCAATCTGATTGGTTGCTATGGGCAACTGCACCACTCTTCCTCTGCACAGGTTTTGATAAATCTCCCCCTAAGTCCCCTTAAAAGTTGCAGAATTGCAGGTTTTCTTCCAATCTCAGCCCACAAATACGTTTTTTCTGTTTTGCAGCATATTTAATGGAAAATGATGGGTGTCTTTACAAAGCACAATTGGACCCCCCCAAAAAACAAGCCCTCGTGTGGCTCTGTATATGGAAAAATAAGAGTTAAAAATGTGCCACAAAAAAAAAAAAAAAAAAAAAACTGATGGGGGAGGGGTTAAAGTTTTTCAAATAAATACAACTAATGAGGTAATGAAACTTCTGTAATTTTCAGATTAAAAAAACAATAGATCTTTTCATTCCTGCACACCGTCCAGCGGGCAACGATGAGGAAACGGCTTTACCTGAATAGATCGGCGTCCTTCTGTATTCTGTTGAAGGTCTGAAATGGTGGATAATAAAGCAGGGTAGGTTAATTGTTCAAAAATACAGAAAATAATGAAAAATCTCACACAAGAAAAAAAAAATTGTGTTACCTCCGGGGTTGGAGCTTCCACTGGATGGCTGCAATGGAAAGAAGAGGCTGAGAATGTGCTAAGTAGCATTAAAGGGGTACTCCGGTGGAAAACATTTTTTTTTCTTTTTTTCATCAACTGGTGGCAGAAAGTTAAACAGATTTGTAAATTACTTCTATTAAAAATTCTTAATCATTCCAGTACTTATTAGCTGCTGAATACTACAGAGGAAATTATTTTCTTTTTGGAAGACAGAGCTCTCTGCTGACATCACGAGCACAGTGCTCTCTGCTGACATCTCTGTCCAATTTAAGAACTGTCCAGAATAGGAGAAAATCCCCATAGCAAACATATGCTGCTCTGGACAGTTCCTAAAATGGACAGAGATGTCAGCAGAGAGCACTGTGCTCGTGATGTCAGCAGAGAGAAAGAAAATAATTTCCTACGTAGTATTCAGCAGCTAATAAGTACTGGAAGGATTAAGATTGTTTAAAAGAAGTAATTTACAAATCTGTTTAACTTTCTGGCACCAGTTGATTAAAAAAAATAAAATAAAGTTTTCCACCGAGTACCCCTTTAAGAACAATGCAATCTATATAATTACGTATAGACTTCTATGAGCCTGTTATGACATCATGTGAACCTCAGTGTCACTTTATGGCAATTTCTTTCCTGTGCTGCAGATTTTTCTAGGATTTCCATCCATAACAGAGTTAGGCTGCATTCACACCACGTTTTTGCAATACAGTTCCCGTATATGTTTTCTATGTGAAAACCGTACGGAACCGTATTGGAAAACGTATGCATTGACTCTCCATTGAAAACCGTATGCCAAAAGATGCATCAGGTTGTGTCCGTTTTGTCAGGTTTTTTTCCTGTACCCAAAACCGTAGCCTACGGCTGGGTTCACACCACGTTTTTCAAATACGGTTACCGTATACGGTTTCCGCTAAAAAAAGTATGGCAAAAACCGTATGCAATCGTATACAACTGTATGACTCCAAATTAAAACGTATACGGTTTTTCCCCGTACGGTTCTATCCGTTTGCATCAGTTTTTGCCAACGGTTTTGCTATTTTGTTGGAATTAGTTTTCCAGCAATTTAATAAAGTTATTATTGTTCTATTGAAATTCCAATCTGCGCATGTGTCAACTCCAAAAACGGATTAGAAAAACCGTGTGCAACCGTATTCTGAAATTCTGTGTACGGTTCTCATAGACAACAATGTTGTTAAAAGAACCGCATACGGTTCGCATACGGTTTTCCAACCGGAGGCAAAAACGTGGTCGACAGCGTTTTTGTCTATGGTTGAAAAATCGGCAAAACCGTATCCGAGGCAAAACGGATGCAACCGTACACAACATTTGGAATACGGTTTACAATGCATTCTCTATGCATACGGTTTCGGATACTGTCGTATACGTTTTTTTTGCGGAAAACCGTATAAGGTTACCTATTTGAAAAACGTGGTGTGAACCCAGCCTACCACGGTTTTAGGTCCGGTTGAAAAACTGTATTAAACCGTATACGTTTTTTTTTAACATGGGAGTCAATGGGAACAGTACAGAACTGTATGTGCGTACAGTTCCATCCGGTTTTCACCATACGGTTTTTTACTTTGGAGAGTTTTTTTTCTTGGAATTTTAAACAATTAAAACTTTATTCAAAATGGAGTGAAAAGTTAAAAACGTATAAGTTTTTTTCTTAAAAAATGGATGCAACCGGATGTCAGTTTTCAAATCGTATACGGTTTTTAACTGTATACGGGTTAAAATTTGTACACACGTTTTGATACAGTTTAGTCAGGTTTTGAGGAATCCGTTTTTCCTCAAAAACCTGATACGGGAACTGTATTGCAAAAACGTGGTGTGAACGCAGCCTTAGTCATACAGTAGATTAGTAAATGAGTAAGAACGCTAACCAAAGGCCATTATGTTTCTTTTACTTATCCAGATGTATTGGCCTTTGACTATTGAGCTGCAGTGATCAGTTTGTAAAAGTGAGAACAGGAAGTGCAGCCATATTGGTTGTCACCACTGAATTACCTTCAGTGGATCAATTCAAGATGTCTGGTCTGGAATCTGTATAAATTCGAGATGTCTGGTCTGTATTATTTTCAAGATGTCTGATTTGGGGTCTAAATCAAATCAAGATGTCTGGTCTGAGATCTGTATCAATTTAAGATGTCTGGTCTGGGGTCTGTGTTTATATAGGGGGGTTAATAGGTCTGTATTAGTTTAGGGCATCTGACCTGAAGATTTGTATTAAAGGGGTACTCCGGCCCTAAGACATCTTATCCCCCTATCCAAAGGGTAGGGGATAAGATGTCTGACCGCGGGGGTCCCGCCGCTGGGGGTCAGCGGAACCCCCGCGGTCAGACATCTTATCCCCTATCCTTTGGATATGGGATAAGATGTCTTCGGGCCAGAGTACCCCTTTAATACAAATCTTGAATTCAGCACCCACCTCTTTGAGCTGCACACTGCGCTGCCAGCTCACAAACTGCCGGGTGCCGACCACGGGGCTGGAGTATGGTGATGTCAGGACTCCGCCCCTGTGTGATGTCACCCCCGCTATGCAAGTCTATGGGAGGGGGCGTGACGGCAGTCACGCCCCCTCCCATACACTTGCATAGCGGGGGTGTGACGTGATGTCACACGGGGGCGGAGTCGTGACGTCACCATACTCCAGCCCCGTGGTCGGCACCCGGCAGTTTGTGAGCTGGCAGCGCGGCGTGCAGCTCAAAGAGGTGGGTGCCGAATGCAAAATTGCGGGGGGACTCCTGCGGTCAGACAGCTTATCCCCTATCCTTTGGATAGGGGATAAGATGTCTTAGGGCCAGAGTACCCCTTTAAGTCTAGGTTCACGCTGCGGAATCAACGGCCAGAAAATTTCCACCCGGAGATTCCGAGTGCGTCCAGCGCCGACTGAATCAGTCGGCGCTAGGACCGCGCGGACACTGCAGTCTCCAATAGACTGCAATGTGCTCTGCGAGCATTTCCGCCTGAAGAATGAGCAACGCCATTCTTCAGGTGGAAATTTCCAAGCGGATTTTCCGTTCAAAAAATCATTCACTACACTATACATTTTAGTAAGCGGAATTTCTGCCTGCAATTTCAAAGCGTAAATTCCGTAGTGTGAACCTAGCCTAAGAGTGTCTGTCTGCATTCTATCTATTTAGTAAGTCTGGGGTCTGTATTTAAAAATTTTGTTTAGTGGGTTGGGTTAAAGGGGTACTCTGCCCCGAGACATTTTATCCCCTTATCCAAAGGATAGGGCATAAGATGTCTGCTCATGGGGGGTCCGGATATGTTGTCTGAATTTTGGGGGGGGGTGCCCTGTGGTCTGTATTTAGGGTGAGGTCTGGGATCTCTATTCATTCATGAGGTCTTGTGTCTGTATTTTATTTAGAGAGTATGTAGACTGCATTTAGGGGGACAGGACTGGAGGTTTCGTTGACTGGTCTGTTGTCTGAACTCTGAGACGTGATGAAGAGGAGTCAGATACACTATTTGTGATACAGATTCCGCAGCTTGGGATACGTCTTATATAAACACTGCTTAATACCACATTCCTAGGAATAAATATGAAATTGCTGCACTTCCTGTTATTAGTTTTGTAACAAAATCAAAATCATTTCTTTGGTTTCTGCTCTAACTTCAGATTTACTAATTTATCGCCAGATTTATGTTTTCGTAGCCGCACAGATACCTGCAAATATGTGTGAATCCAGTCACATTATAGGGAAACACAACCTAATAATACACTGAAATAGTGGACAAAGGGGGCAGAATTATAGTAGTTATATTCTTGTATATAGGAGCAGTATTATAGTAGTTATATTCTTGTATATAGGAGCAGTATTATAGTAGTTATATTCTTGTATATAGGAGCAGTATTATAGTAGTTATATTCTTGTATATAGGAGCAATATTATAGTAGTTATATTCTTGTATATAGGAGCAGCATTATAGTAGTTATATTCTTGTATATAGGAGCAGTATTATAGTAGTTATATTCTTGTATATAGGAGGCAGTATTATAGTAGTTATATTCTTGTATATAGGAGCAGTATTATAGTAGTTATATTCTTGTATATAGGAGCAGTATTATAGTAGTTATATTCTTGTATATAGGAGCAGTATTATAGTAGTTATATTCTTGTATATAGGAGCAGTATTATAGTAGTTATATTCTTGTACATAGGAGGCAGTATTATAGTAGTTATATTCTTGTACATAGGAGGCAGTATTAATGTAGTTATATTCTTGTACATAGGAGCAGTATTATAGTAGTTATATTCTAGTACATAGGAGAAGTATTATAGTAGTTATATTCTTGTACATAGGAGGCAGTATTAATGTAGTTATATTCTTGTACATAGGAGGCAGTATTATAGTAGTTATATTCTTGTATATAGGAGACAGTATTATAGTAGTTATATTCTTGTATATAGGAGCAGTATTATAGTAGTTATATTCTTGTATATAGGAGGCAGTATTATAGTAGTTATATTCTTGTATATAGGAGGCAGTATTATAGTAGTTATATTCTTGTACATAGGAGGCAGTATTAATGTAGTTATATTCTTGCACATAGGTACCAGAATTATAATAGGTTTATAATTGTATACAGGAGGTAATATTAAAATGCTGATATTCTTGTACATAGGCGGTAGTATTATATTAGTTCTCGTTCAGATGCTTAGTTAGCCCTTCCTCCACCTTAGTAGACCATAATCAGTGCATGAAACAATTGTGACGCCTTTACTATATAAAACGTATTAGAAGGAACTTGCTAAACCATGTGTACTATATATTTGTGTACTGTCTGTATATTTATTTTTGGCGATTTCACCTATGAATATGTTGACTGTTTCTTACCTCTGTGAAGTCGATATTTTCTCCACACAAAAATAAAGCAAATGGATAAAATTACAAAGAGTGACACTCCAGTTATGGCTGCCAGTGGGGACAAGGTACTTGTCATCTGGGAAAGTTTTGCTGCGTCTGTTAAAAAATAAATAAAAAGATAATAATAATAATAAATGGGTACAGGACCCCCGGAAGTTGTCACCCAGCCTTTTTCTCATGTATTTTTAAAGGGGTTATCAACTGGTTCCAGAAAGTAAAACAGATTTCTAAATTAGTTCTATTAAAACATCTTAATCCTTTCAGTACTTATCAGCTGAAGTTGAGTTGTTCTTTTCTGTCTAAGTGCTCTCTGATGACACCTGTCTCGGGAACCACCCAGTTTAGAAGCAAATCCCCATAGCAAACCTCTTCTACTCTGTGCAGTTCCCAAGACAAGCAGAGATGTCAGCAGAGAGCACTGTTGCCAGACAGAAAACAACAACTCAACTTCAGCAGCTGATAGTTATTGGAAGGATTAAGATTTTTTAATAGATGTAATTTACAAATCGGTTTAACTTTCTGGAGCCAGTTGATGTATAAAAATAAAGGTTTATTTTCCTGGAATGCCCCTTTAATGCTATTTCATGATCTTCTTCTGCTTGTAGTTTATAGTTATTCTGTTCTTACAAAATCAGCCCCAAATGCATCAATTACTTTTAGGAATGTGGTGGGCTTCTGCATATATACAGCTGCACATCTAAACAAGCAGAGCTTCATATATAAAGAGAAAAGAAAACCAGGGCAACTCACCACGTACGTATACTTCGAACTTCTTTATTAATCTATGAAGGGTACAAACAGTGCAGGACACGGGTGGACAGAACACAGGGGGACGTTCGTTCGGGGCTACGGTCCCGTTTCGCAACATATGCTTCAACTGGCCCACAGGTGGGCCAGTTGAAGCATATCTTGCGAAACGGCACCGTAGCCCCGAACGAACGTCCCCCTGGGTCCCCCTCTACTAAGGAAAAGTATGCCAAATAATAGTTCTCAAATAGTGTACGCATTGTTTGCTGTAAATTTGTGTACCACCACGCCTTTTCTAACGTAAAAAAAAAGAAGCAAGACCCATGGAAAACGTATGGAAACATAAAGCAATACATCTGCATACATTTAGGGCACGTTCTCACTCAGTGTATACGCAGCGTATTTCACGCTGCGCAAAATCTGAAGCAGCAGCGGGAAATACGCTGCGTATCCCTCGCTAACCATACACACAAGGCTTTCCGGCGGCAGCCCTGTGTGTGTAGTGAGTTTTGGAGGCGGAGCCACGCATCACAGTCACGCCGGCACACGGCCCCGCCTCCGAAACTCACTGCACACATAGGGCTGCCCCCGGAAAGCCTTGTGTGCGTGGTGAACTAGTGATGAGCGGCATTGCCCATATTCGAATTTGTGATATTTCGCAAATATATAGACGAATATTCGTCCTATATTTGTGAATTTCGCTCATTCGTTATATTCGCATATTCGCGGAAAAAAACAGTGAGGGGGGTGGGCAACTTTACTATTGGTTGCTCGGGATGTTGTTGATAACCTCTGCCAAGTGTATTTGCATCATTCTAATTGGCCCGCAAGTGAAAAGAAGGAATAGGCGCATATACAAATATTCACATATGCAAATATTTACATATGTGCATATGTGGAAAAAAAGAGATATTCTCAATATTCCCAAACACGCGAATTTGCGATATTCACGATAAAAATTTGAAATGCGAATATTCGCGCCCAACACTATACTATGGTGAACTAGGGATACGCAGTGTATTTTCAGATTTTGCGCAGCATGAAATACGCTGCATATACTCCAAGTGGGAACGTGCCCTAACAGTGTAACTCCAGCGTGGCTCTCACCCGCTTTGCAAAGTTCGGCATGGAGAGGCGCAGTCCATGCAGGGTGGTCAGGTTGCCGAGGCAACCAAACGAGGCCCAGCAAGTTCCATGCACGAGCCCTTTTTTATTTAATAGGACTTGTGCGCTGGAACTCGCTGGGCATCGTACGATTGACGTGGCTGCCTCTGCATCTCTCCGCGACAAACAATTGCAGAATGGCGAGGAGAGTAATGCTGGAGTTACGGTTTAACGTATAGATTTAACGGGAGGACACAGGAGCCATTTTACCATCAGCAGCGCTCCTTAAGTCAGCGGATCAGCATGAATGTGATGTGAATGACAATACAGGGTGATGGATGTGTCAGGAGATTGCGATATGGGAGATGGTACAAGTACACATGGGCGGACATTTATCAATTTATTATGTATTCCAGTTTTTAGTTCTTTTTTTCGCTTATGTGCGACTTATTTATCAACTGGTTTCAGCCTGGTAATAAATTTCTTTCACATAAGCAATTTTATTTTATTTTATTTATTTTTTGCTTTGGTAGTGGCTTTTTCTGCTCCATGTCTGAGCTGGAGTAAATTTAGTAGTTTTTTTTCATGCCATGCGACTTTTTTGCGACTTTCGCACTTGATAAATCTCTGACCACTGCAAGTCAAAAATCACTTTTTGCTTTGGTAAGGCTGCATTCACACCACGTTTTTGCAATACAGTTCCTGTATCAGCTTTTTGATGAAAAACGGATTCCTCAAAACCTGACTAAACTGTATCAAAAAGTGTGTACAAATTTTAACCCACATAAGGTTGAAAACCGTATACGATTTGAAAAATGATGTCCGGTTGCATCCGTTTTTTATGAAAATAAACGTATACGTTTTTTTACTTTTCACACCATTATGAATAAAGTTTCACTTGTTTGATTGAAATTACAAGAAAAAAAACTGTGCAAAGTCAAAAACTGTATGTGAAAACCGTATGGAACCGTACGCACATACGGTTCTGTACGGTTCCCATTGACTCCTATGTTAAAAAAAATAAATAAATAAAGTATACGGTTTAATACAGTTTTTCACCCGGACCAAAAAACGTGGTAGACTACAGTTTTGGGTACGGGTAAAAAAAAACTGACAAAACCGTACAGGATGCAAAACGGACACGTTTGAAAGATGATGCGTTTGAGATACGGTTTACAATGTTAAGTCAATGCATACGGTTTTCTATACAGTTCCGTACGGTTTTTAACTTGAATCCGTATACGGGAACTGTATAGCAAAAAACATGGTGTGCATGCAACCTAAGCAAGATTTTTATTTTTTTCTTAGGACACTGCACAATCAAAAAGTCGCAGAAAAAAGAGAGTAGTCACACGTGCGACTTTTTTGCGACAATTTTAAGCAAAATAAAAATCTACTAAATGCTTTAATAAATGTCCCCCATATTCTTTCTCTATACAGAGGCACGTCACTTGTACAGTGCAGGTACCTGGGTTGTTCACTTGCCCCTTGGTTGTTGGCCCTGTTCTCTTGGCCAGTTCTCACCTGACATATGCTGCATCGGCAGTCCCTGGCATTGCCCAACACCGCCCCCAGCGCCTGTGGCTTGGTCTTCAGTCAGCTCCTGGCTCCTCACAATGCTCAGAGGCAGTCCCTGCTAGGGTTTCAGCACCACACACAAGGGTTTACTTACCATAGTGCAGACCATGTGTGATGTCCCAGTACGGGATATGCATCTCACAGTCCTATCAGCTTGAGTCACTGTATGTCCCCAGGGCTCACCTGCACTGTACCCCTATAATCTGTATAATTGTATATTGTGTGTAAAGGACCTTTGATATGGTCACATGGTTAATAGTCACATGATAATGTTGTCACATGTTAAAGTCACATGTTTTGTTACCCAGAGAGCACCAGGTGACCAGATGACCTGCAGCTAGCCTATGGGCTCCTTGCACAGCCTATAAGGAAGGGAGGAGCTGCAATCTGCCTCTTTGATCATTCATTGCTCTTAGATCCTGAGGTCAAGTCCAGTCCAGACGTTTCAGAGCTAGTGTCCAGCACATCTGGAGGCCACAAGCCTAAATTACAGCCATAAGTAAGTAAGTCAAGTCATCTCTGTCTGCTGTCACTACCATAAGTCAAGTCTATTATAGTCGGCGTGGCTGTGCTAGAGTCTGTCAAAGTCACTGCAGGTCCCAGCAAGCTGCGAGGTTCCCTGTGTTACTGGTCACCTCTCTGGGATCCTGGACTTGCTGTAAAGACTGTACCATCTGTCTACCTCAGTAAAACTACCATTAAAGGGTACCTCTCATCAAAAAAACTTTTGACATATTATAGATTAATGTATGCAGAATAACTTCACAATTGCATGTTATTAAAAAATATGCTTCTTTCTATTTAATTTTCCACTTTGAAGAAATGACCACTAGGGGTCTCCCTACCAGTCCTGGCAGCAAGCATTTCAGACTCATGCTGGAGTCCTAAACACTATGAGCTGCCAGTCTGCTTTGTTCACAAAGGAGAACACTCAGAGCTGCCAGCCTGCTTTGTTCACAGCCTGTTTGGCTGTGAACAAAGCAGGCTGGCAGCTCTGAGTGTTTAGGACTCCAGCATGAGTTAGAAATGCTTGCTGCCAGGACTGATCGGGAAAAATACAATAGAAAGAAGCATATTTTTCATTAACATGCTATTGGAAAGTTATTCAACATTCATTAATCTAAAATATATCAAAAGTTTATTTGATGAGAGGTACCCTTTAACCCTGACCTGGCCTTGGACTCTTATTTGCCCTGCCAAATTAGGACTAGTGGTGCTACCGTTTCGGGTGGTTCTCGGTTAAAACCACGCCCTGGCGTCACGAACATTAATGGTACGTTCAGACGCTCTTTGTTTTTGCGGGTTTTCCACAGCGTATTTGAAAGGGGAGGGCTCTTCTCGGCTGTCCATAGCAGATTGTCCGCGGCGGAATTTACGCTGTGGAAAATCCGCCGCAAGCCCAATTGAAGTCAGTAGGGACTGCGGTGGATTTTTTGGCAGCGTAAATTCCGCAGTGGATAATCTGCTATGGACAGCCGAGAAGAGCCCGCACCTTTCAAATACTCTGCGGAAAACCCGCAAAAACAAAGAGCGTGTGAACGCACCCTTAGGGGTTAACACCATCTGCCACTGGGCTACAACATCTGCCCCATACATGTGGCGCACCACACATGCGACTGCTATGGGGCCCTTGGAGAGAGTCCTGAGGAGTGTGGGCCCAAGACGGACATTGAAGCAGCATCTGCCACACAGGACGGGCAGGAGTACAGAAGAACACCTTTTTCTGTACTGGGTCACCACAGGGTGCCTCATACTTTTGCAAAACTACAACTCCCAGCATGCCCGGACAGCCAACGGCTGTCCGGGCATGCTGGGAGTTGTAGTTTTGCAACAGCTGGAGGCACCCTAGACGGGAAACACTGTCCTAAATAAATATAGACCTCCTTAAGGAATTATCCATAAATAGGTGATAACTGATCGATGGTGATCTGATCATTGGGGGTGTCACCAATCATAACAATGGGGGTCTCATCTTTTATAGCAACAACATTTTTTTTCGGCACCTTTACAAACCCAACTGGCATTGAGGTTTGGGCTCTGAAAACTTTTTCGCAGTCGGTATAATCGTATATATTTTATTCCTGTCTGTGGTTCCCAACAATGGCGTATGATCTATTCCCCGCGCGGTGGGTATTATTAGCCGTGTTACCTTGTCACCGGGTTCTACGTTTCATCATATCCATAACTGTATATGTCGTTTATTGTTCGTCTGTCACTCAGCGCCCGCCCCGCCGGTGAAGGCAGAGCATTGTGCGCGGTCTGTCACTGTGTCACTGTCGGCAAACAGCCGCTGCTACATGTGTTTACTTTAATAATAGATGACAGCGCGAGACATTCTGGACAGACCGGATTGTTCAGTTCTGTGAAGAGCTGACTCCGCGCCATCGTGCTGGAAATGTGCCGTACCTTCTCTGTGCATCCGATCAGAACTATACAGTGATCCCTCAACTTACAATGGCCTCAACATACAATAGTTTCAACAAACAGTGGTCTTTTCTGGACCATTGTAAGTTGAAACCAGACTCAACATACAATGCTACAGAAAGTCCAGATCTGTGAAACATGTCAATGGCTGGAAGAACCGACCAATCAGAATGGACATTCACTGGTAAAAAACCCTGTATTACTGAAGTGCTACTTAGGGATCGACCGATTATCACGATTTTGGGCATTATCGGTATCGGCAATTACCTTGCCGATAAGCCGATAATGCCCCGCCCCCCGCACCGCCCCCACCGCACCGCGACCGCCCCCCCCCCCTGACCCGCCGCACCGCACCGCGACCGCCCCCCGACCCACTGCGTCACACCCCCCACCGTAGTGCTGGGCGGTATACTGGTATGGATTTTTGCCCATACCGCTATACCGGTCGGGACCCTCCCCCACCCTCCGAAAAAACTTACCCGTAATGGGGGTGGTCCGGGCCATCCATCCTTCCTTCCTGTAGTGTCCGGCGCCATTCCGGGTGGAGGGTGCACCGGTCCGGGCTGTCCTTCTCTGGGGGTCCTCTTCTCCACTACTGGAAGGCTCCGGCCTAGTACGCTGCATAGACGCCGCTACGCCGTGACGTCAGGTGCGTCGCTGCGCACGGGCGTCACTGCGTAGCGGCGTCTATGCAGCGTACTAGGCCGGAGCCTTCCAGTAGTGGAGAAGATGACCCCCGGAGAAGAAGGACAGCCCGGACCGGTGCACCCTCCACCCGGAATGCCGCCGGACACTACAGGAAGGAAGGATGGCCCGGGCCACTGGGTTGTGGCGGCGGTGGCCTATGGCACCGCAAAAGCCACTGCAGTGCATTGATTTAAAGCGCCCGCTTTAAATCAATGATCTGCAGCGGTGTCGAGGGGGGATAAATAGCCTATAACTTATACCGGAATATCGGTATAAGTTATCGGCTATCGGCCCTAACCTCCACTGATTATCGGTATCGGCCCTAAAAAAACGATATCGGTCGATCCCTATCTGGTAGTGCCTACTTACTGTACAGGGAGGTATTATATGTTCTGTACTACTCTTTACCTGTATTACTGAAGTGCATGCACTGACTAGGTGTCTGGTAGCGCCCCCTACAGTACAGGGAGGTATTACATGTTCTGTACTCTTTACCTGTATTACTGAAGTGTATGCACTGACTGATGTCTGGTAGCGCCCCCTACAGTACAGGGAGGTATTACATGTTCTGTACTCTTTACCTGTATTACTGAAGTGTATGCACTGACTGATGTCTGGTAGCGTCCCCTACAGTACAGGGAGGTATTACATGTTCTGTACTCTTTACCTGTATTACTGAAGTGTATGCACTGACTGGTGTCTGGTAGCGCCCCCTACAGTACAGGGAGGTATTACATGTTCTGTACTCTTTACCTGTATTACTGAAGTGTATGCACTGACTGATGTCTGGTAGCGCCCCCTACAGTACAGGGAGGTATTACATGTTCTGTACTCTTTACCTGTATTACTGAAGTGCATGCACTGACTGGTGTCTGGTAGCGCCCCCTACAGTACAGGGAGGTATTACATGTTCTGTACTCTTTACCTGTATAACTGAAGTGTATGCACTGACTGATGTCTGGTAGCGCCCCCTACAGTACAGGGAGGTATTACATGTTCTGTACTCTTTACCTGTATTACTGAAGTGTATGCACTGACTGGTGTCTGGTAGCGCCCCCTACAGTACAGGGAGGTATTACATGTTCTGTACTCTTTACCTGTATAACTGAAGTGTATGCACTGACTGATGTCTGGTAGCACCCCCTACAGTGCAGGGAGGTATTACATGTTCTGTACTCTTTACCTTTATTACTGAAGTGCATGCACTGACTGGTGTCTGCTAGCGCCCCCTACAGTACAGGGAGGTATTACATGTTCTGTACTCTTTACCTGTATTACTGAAGTGTATGCACTGACTGGTGTCTGGTAGCGCCCCCTACAGTACAGGGAGGTATTACATGTTCTGTACTCTTTACCTGTATAACTGAAGTGTATGCACTGACTGATGTCTGGTAGCACCCCCTACAGTGCAGGGAGGTATTACATGTTCTGTACTCTTTACCTGTATTACTGAAGTGTATGCACTGACTGGTGTCCGGTAGTGCCCCCTACAGTACAGAAAGGTATTACATTACTCTTTACCTGTACCAGGGTTAGCTGCTCCTTTGGACATCAGGTCAGGGCGGCTCCATATTACTTTTTTAGGACATTGTGTGTACTGTACAGGACCCCCAAGAAGCTCCTGTCCTCTACATAGACCAGTGTTTCCCAAGCAGGGAGCCCCCAGCTGTTGCAAAACTACAACTCCCAGCATGCCCGGACAGCCTTTGGCTGTCCGGGCATGCTGGGAGTTGTAGTTTTGCAACAGCTGGAGGCTCCCTGCTTGGGAAACACTGACATAGACAGTGATAACAGCTTCCAGCAGATCTTTATACTTTTATATGTAAGGATTTGCTTTATCTATATCAGTTCTGGTCTCAACATACAATGGTTTCAACATACGATGGTCGTCCCAGAACCAATTAATATTGTAACTTGAGGGACCACTGTACTATCTTACCATTATAGCAAATAGAACATTCTGCCTCTTTGGAATGCCTTTTATAGACTTTTATGTTGCTAGCAGGACGCATGCGGAAGGATCTTATTATAGCTGTATTTATTAAGAAAAAACAAATTTGTAACAAAAGGGGTACTCTGCCCACAGACATCTTATCCTCTATCCAAATGATAGGGGATAAGATGCTTGCCGGGTGCGGCACGGAGATCTCGGGGGTCCCAGCAGTGGGACCCCTGCAATCAGACATCTTTTCCCCTATCCTTTGGATAAGAAGTCTGTGGGTGGAGTACCTCTTTAAAATGAAAGAGTAAGAGGACATATCAAAAGTTTTTATCGGTTGGGGTCTGAATGTTCAGACCCCGACGGACAGGGCCGGCTCTGCCTATTGGCAAAATAGGCAGCCGCCTAGAGCGCCCTCTTGATGGGGCACCGTTCTGCTCTCACCCCAGTAGTAAGGTGAAAGAAAGTTATTTCTCCAGGTCCTGACAGCCGCTAAGCTCTCACCCCAGTAGTAAGGTGATTACATGAATAGGAGGTTTGTTACAGTGTGTCACCCCAGTAAGCTATTTACATGAGGAGGAGGTTTGTTACAGTGTGTCATCCCAGTAGTAAGGAGATTACTTGGGGAGGAGTTTTGTTACAGTGTGGCAACCCAGTAGTAAGGAGATTACATGAGGAGGGGGTTTGTTACAGTGTGTCACCCAAGTTGTAAGAAGATTACATGAGTAGGAGGTTTGTTACAGTGTGTCACCCCAGTAGTAAGGAGATTACATGAGGAGGGTGTTGTTACAGTGTGTCACCCCGGTAGAAATAAGATTACATGAGGAGG
>NC_079193.1:24712193-24795806 GCF_029499605.1 Hyla sarda
AGACGAGATATGAGGATGAGATATGAGGACAGGATAGGAGGACAGGATATGAGGATGAGATATGAGGACAGGATATGAGGACGAGATATGAGGACGAGATATGAGGATGAGATATGAGGACAGGATATGAGGATGGGATATGAAGATGAGATATGAGGATGGGATATGAAGACGAGATATGAGGATGGGATATGAAGACGAGATATGAGGATGGGATATGAAGACGAGATATGAGGACAGGATATGAGGATGGGATATAAGGTTGAGATATGAGGACAGGATATGAAGACAAGAACGTCATTGTTGCCAACCACAAGGTTTAGGTAGGAAGACCAGACAACAGAGTACTCTACTAGTAGGTTATAAAACTCTGTGTGAATATAAAAAGACAAAAAGACAGGTGCGCTCCTAGTGCAGACAGGTGCGCTCCTAGTGTAGGGTTAACAGAGTATCTTTATTTGCAACTCTGTTGCAAGTAGAGATACTCTGTTAACCCTACATGGACTGCTGCCTATGTATGTCCTAGGACAGTGGTCGGCAAGCTGCGGCTCGCGAGCCACATGCGGCTCTTCACACACTTTAATGTGGCTCCATGGTGGAGCGGGAGATGTCAGCTGTCCCGCTCCACCACTCCGTCACCTTTCTCACACGCTCCGGGCTGCGGCTGCTCCGTTCTTGAAGTGTCAGTGACAGCCGCAGGGACGCCATCCACGGCAGGCCGGCGCGATGACATCACATTATCGCGCCGGCGCCTGGAAATCACATCCCTGCGGCTGTTACTGACACTTCAAGAACGGAGCAGCCGCAGCGTGTGAGAAAGGTGACGGGTGTGAGAAGGGGGGGAAGCAAATAAGTGAGGGGCACATGTCAGGGGGGGCATTATATATGAGGGGCACATGGCAGAGGGGCATTATATGTGGGGGCAAATGACAGGACCCCCCCCCTGTCATGTGCCCCTTATATATAATGCCCTCTGTCCTGTGCCCCTCAGATATAATGTCCCATGTCCTGTGCCTCTTGCATATAATGTACCCTGAGGGGCACATGATAGGGGGGCATTATATGTGAGGGGCACATGTCAGGGGGCATTATATGTGGGGGCACATGACAGGGGGCATTATAAGTAAGGGGCACATGTCAGGGGGCATTATATATGAGGGGCACAGGGCAGGGGGGGCATTATATGTGGGGGTAAATGACAGGACCCCCCCCCCTGTCATGTGCCCATATAATGCCCCCTGTCATGTGCCCCTTATATATAATGCCCCATGTCCTGTGCCCCTCGCATATAATGCACCCTGAGGGGCACATGACAGGGGGGCATTATATGTGAGGGGCACATGTCAGGGGGGCATTATATCTGGGGCACAGGACATGGGGTATTATATATAAGGGGCACATGTCAGGGGGGCATTATATATGAGGGGCAAATGTCAGGGGGGCATTATATGTGGGGGCAAATGACAGGACCCCCCCATCATGTGCCCATATAATGCCCTCCTGTCATGTGCCCCTTATATATAATGCCCTCCTGTCATGTGCCCCTTATATATAATGCCCTCCTGTCATGTGCCCCTTATATATAATGCCCTCCTGACATGTGCCCCTCACTTATAATGCCCTGTCATGTGCCCCTCAATAAAAACTTATTGAAACTAAAAACAGTGTACCATCCTATGTATTTTCGGTTTTAAAAATGTGGCTCTCAAAATAAATTTCAATCGTGGTTTTGGCGAGATTTGGCTCAGTTGAAAAAAAAGGTTGCCCACCCCTGACCTAGGAGGAGAAGCGCCCGATGGTAATTCCTATTTTTCCTGGATTATATCCACCACTGCTCATAAAACTCTGTGTGACATTCTTATTACATCACTTCTCACAAGCCTGTATGTCAGTCAGTCTATTTATGGTGGCTGTATTTTAGTTTTCCTCAGATAGAGTCGTTTTTATGCCTCCATATTTATTAACCAAAGTTTTTTTTTTTTTGTAAAATACAACAGAGGACTATCCCTATTTATAACAGGAGCAGACACCACACGATAACTGAATATTCCTTTATTATGTATGAATGTGTTTAGACATTATTACTGTATGAACGGAGACATAGCGCTGACTTATACCGAGCACTGTAGCCATAACAACAGTGACAGCGGGCGGGAACGTGACGTCAGCGTGAGGGGGAGACGCTGCGTGGCCATAAGCTCCACCCCGCTGTCCGCGCTCCGACCAATCAGCGGCGGGCGGGTCAGACTCCCGCCAACGTACGAACGGCGCAGTGTGAGGAGAGCGCGGGTTCCGCTCACGTTAAGCTTTACCGGACCGCTACAGCAATACAGCCGCCGCCATCATGTGGATCCAGGTGCGCACCATGGACGGCCGGGACACTCACCGCATTGACTCCCTGTCTAAGCTGACCAAGGTGGAGGAGCTGCGGGAGCGCATCCAGGAGGTGTTCGGGGTCCAGCAGGACCGGCAGCGGCTCTTCTACCGGGGGAAGCAGATGGAGGACGGGCACACGCTCTTCGATTACAGCGTCGGCCTCAATGACATCGTGCAGCTGCTGGTGCGCCAGCTCCCCCCGGCCCCGGTCACCCCGGAAGACACCGACGAGGCCGCCATGTTCGAGAAGGAGCCGGAGCCCGAGGAGCCGCCCGCAGAACCCTCCGTCCTCGGGCTGTACACGGTGAAGGAGCTGGTGGACGCCCGGGACCTGCACATGGGCGCCTGGTTCGAGGCGGAGGTGGTCAGCGTGAGCCGGGGGAGCACCGGCGATGACGTCATTTACCATATAAGGTATGAGGACTATCCTGAAGAGGGCATAGTGCAGCTGACCGGGAAGGACGTGAGACCCCGGGCCAGGACCAAGCTATCCTGGGGGGAGCTGAAGGCTGGACTGGTGGTCATGCTCAACTACAACCCGGATGAGCCCACAGAGCGGGGGTACTGGTACGACGCCGAGATCCTGCGCAAGAAAGACGGCAAGGTCAGGAAGGAGCTCTACACCAAACTGTTACCGGGGGGCACCAGAGACCCCATAAATGACTGCAAAATCCTGTTTGTCGATGAGGTGTTCAAAATCGAGAAGCCCAGTAGTACAGCGATCCCACCCGAACCCACGGCGCCTGAAGAAACACCCCAAAAGCCCAAGACCGGTCCACAATGCAGACTCTGCAAGGATGACCCCAAAACCAAGTGCCGCATGTGTGCCTGTCACGTCTGTGGGGGCAAACAGGACCCTGAGAAGCAGCTGCTGTGCGATGAATGTGACAAGGCTTTCCATATCTACTGTCTGGACCCACCACTATCCGCCCTGCCCGATGTCGACGACTGGTACTGCCCTGACTGTAGGAATGATACCAGCGAGGTGGTGCTGGCTGGCGAAAAGCTAAAGGAGAGTAAGAAGAAATCCAAGATGGCGTCTGCTAGTTCATCCTCTCAGAGAGACTGGGGTAAAGGCATGGCGTGTGTTGGGCGCTCCAGAGAATGCACAATTGTCCCGCCCAATCACTATGGGCCCATACCCGGTGTACCTGTTGGTACCATGTGGAAGTTCAGGGTGCAGGTCAGCGAGGCAGGGGTGCACAGGCCTCATGTGGCCGGCATCCATGGAAGAAGCAATGATGGCTCCTATTCTCTGGTCCTGGCAGGGGGCTATGAGGATGATGCTGATGACGGGACTGAGTTTACATACACAGGTAGCGGAGGTCGGGACCTTACGGGCAACAAGAGAACTGCCGAGCAATCATGTGACCAGAAACTCAGCAACATGAACCGGGCCCTGGCCCTTAACTGTAGCGCTCCCCTCAACGACAAGGAAGGAGCTGAGGCTAAAGACTGGAGAGCAGGTAAACCAGTGCGTGTGGTGCGCAATGCAAAAGGGCGCAAACACAGCGAATATGCCCCAGAGGAAGGTAACCGTTACGATGGAATCTACAAGGTGGTGAAATACTGGCATGAGAAAGGCAAATCCGGGTTCAAGATCTGGCGCTATCTGCTGAGAAGAGATGACGAAGAGCCGGCACCGTGGAGCAAGGAAGGCAAAGAACGTTGTAAAAAGCTGGGTCTCACCATGCAGTACCCCGAGGGTTACTTAGAATCTGTCGCCAACAAAGAGCGAGAGAAAGAGAACATAGATTCGGATGAACTGGAGACTCCAGCCAAAGGCAAAAGAAAAAGGAAATCTGTCATTGAGGATGATGATGACGATGAAGAATCTGCAGAGGGAACACCTAAGAAAACTAAAACCGAGCTTATGTACGATCTGACCCTGGCGCAAAAAGAGCTGATCGAGAAAGACGAACTGAACGTCAAGCTGTGGAATGAGGTGCTGACGCATCTCAATGAAGGGCCGAGGTTTATCAACAAGGTGGAGGAGACCTTCCTGTGTATCTGCTGCCAGGAGGTGGTGTACGAGCCCATCACCACGGAGTGCCTCCACAACATCTGTAAGAGCTGCCTGGACCGCTCCTTCAAGGCTGCCGTCTACAACTGTCCGGCCTGCAGGCACGACCTGGGCAAGAACTACAACATGCAGGTGAACAAGCCGCTGCAGAGCCTCCTGGTCCAGCTCTTCCCTGGCTACGAGAGGGGGCGGTAAATCATCTGTGCATGTTGCTCTTATAGCTCTTATTTTCCTGAGGAACCCCCCCCCCACACACACAAAAGCCTTAGTTACCATCACTCATATGTTCCCTTCTTCAATCAGAAACTGCCCTTTTTGTCAATACCTGTGTTCCAAGGCCTCAATAGACGTTGCAACCCACCACCTCTTCACTGACTAGCACGCTCTAGGTATATGTGGACAAGAGGCTGTTGTCTCTGCAGTTCAACAGATCTGGGATATGGGCATCAAATGTGGATCTTAAAACCAAGTCTTCTCTGTTCGCAGGGATTATATATCTGTTGCATTTTATTAAAAAGGAGCCGAGGGTTGCAAAAGTATTGTTGCTTATTGAAACAGCACCACAACAGGATGGGTGTGGTAGTGCAACTTGGTTCCATTTAATAAAAGCTAAACTGCCATAATACGGACAACCTGTGGACAGATGTGACACTGACTGTTCTTGGAAGTAAGCGGTCATTATTTAATGCTTTACACGAGCTTTAAGGCCATGTTCACATGGCGTAACGTGCGGAAAGTCTGCCCGGAAAACAGACTGACACAATGCACATTTGAAAGTCCAGTTGGCGTTCGGACAGTGCAGCAGAGTCGCATTAAAATCAGTGGCACTCTAGCAGCAGGACATTCCGCCATGTGAACATGCCCTAACTCGTCCATATCCTAAGAGGTGTATTAGAAGATTCAAATACTTCTAGTGCTGCTAGAAACTTGATTCATATTAGAAATTCTTCCTGATTTGCAGGGATCATTGTCTAGTTCAGTGTTTCACCAACTTGTGGCTCTCCAGCTGTCGCAGAGCGAAAAGAACAGAGTAGAAAAGTAATGTAATGTCCAACTCGACTCGCAGTTCTCTTACAGGAAGGCTGTCAATCATTGAATGAGACCACTCGCTGGACTCCTAACCTCAGAAGGAGTAGAGACCAATAGACTGCAATATCTTTCTTGGCTATGGAAGAACCTACTCCTCTTGATGCATGTTGCCTGCAGATCAGACCGGATTACGTAATGCAGAAAAGATAGAAGAAAATCCCTCTCTAGGCGCTACTTCTCCAAATGGAATCACACAGAAGATGATCTAGTAAAGTTGTTCTTTATTTACCAATAACGTGTTTCGGGTATACACCCTTCCTCAAACTGGCACCAATCTGAGGAAGGGTGTATACATGAAACATGTCATTGGTAAACAACTTCTTTACTATATATCTTCTGTGTGATTCCATTTGGAGAAGTAGCGCCTAGAGAGGGATTTTCTTCTCTTATCTGCTTCACTCGGGGACGGACCAAGGCCTGTACCCACTGTTTCGGTGATATGCGCATATGTATTACGCTCCAGGTGAGCATAATACTAGCTTTTCATAGCTTTGGAATACTGGAATAACGCACTAGGCGCTCCATGTGGTTTTCTTTTTGATTTGTCTTCATTTTCTACTAGGTTTATGTAATGTCATATGTTTGAATTACTAGAAAACCTATTTATCGGTATTCTGGCACTGTAGGGAAAAAAATATTTCCATGGCCATGCTAAAAAAAAAACTTGCCACCTACCCCTAGTTTTACCGCAGATCTGGTTCTTCTGGTCAGTCATTTTGTCTTTTACCTGATTTTGAAATTAGTGCTTTGAGCAGGACCTTCCTGTTGAGCCAATCACTAGCCACAGCAGTTCCTGTCTCAGCCAGTAAATGGCTGAGTGGGAAGGGCCTGCTTTAGGTGCTTATCTTAGAAGCAGGTTTAAGTGATCGGGAAGGGTGTCCAGGGGTTTTTCTACAGTGCCAGAATACACCTTTTATGGTGTATTCACACGTAGATTTAATGTAAACGAAATTACTGAACACAGTTTCAAATCTACGCAGAATACTGCACGTGTGAATAGACCCTTAGGGTACGTTCATACAGATCCGCAGCGTATTTTACGCTGCAGATCCCTGACAATGGATCTCTACATTGCCATGAGCAGGCACAGATAGAGGTACAATCTACAGCTACGAGTCGCCATGTGCATGCACAGTATACTCGCACACATCGCGGCTGCTCTCTGCCTAGCTTGGGCCGTGATGTGTGAGAGTAAACTGTGCACAAGCGCAGCGACTTGCACATCGCAGCGTGTCTCCTCGTAGCAGCAGATCGCTTCTAAGAGCAAGCACAATGTAGGGGGCCATTGTTGGCGGATCCGCACCGTAAAATACACTGCAGATCCTTCCTTGTGAACATAACCTTAGAGTATGTTCACACATACAGGATCTGCTGCATATTTTCTTCAGCTGATTTTTCTATCCAGCAAAATCAGCTGCACAAAATATGCAGCAAAAATATCCTGTACTTGTGCACATTCCCTTAGCGTTAGATTTCAGTGTAAACTAAATGACTGAACACAGGATACTGTGTGTATAAATACACCCTTACAGATGTTATACAGCATTAGAAAAACTGCTGATATCTTCCAAAAACAGCGCCACCCGTTGTTGGGTTGTATGTGGTATTGCAGCTCAGTTCCATTGAAGTAAATGGGGCCAAGTTGTAATTTCACACACAATATGAGGACAGGTGGGGTGCTGTTTTTGGAAGGAATTGTTTTTTTTCTATCCCTGCATAACCCCTTTTAAAGGGGTACTCCGCTGCTCAGCGTTTGGAACAAACTGTTCCGAGCGCCAGATCCGGGAGCTCGTGACGTCATAGCCCCGCTTCCTCATGACGTCAAACCCGCCCCCTCAGTGCAAGTCTATGGGAGGGGGTGTGACGGCTGTTACGCCCCCTCCCATAGACTTGCATTGAGGGTGCAGGGTGTGAAGTCATGAGGGAGCGGGGCTATGACATCACGAGCTGCCCGCTCCGGCGTTCAGAACAGTTTGTTCCAAACGCTGAGCAGCGGAGTACCCCTTTAAGGCAGAAGTCAAATGTCACCAAGATTATGTAAGTCATGAATAAGTCTCCCGGACACCCTGTTTAAAAAGAAAAGGCTGGTTCTTGTGGTATACAGTCAGCTAACATTTACTCGGGACATTCTGATAAAGCATCTTCTGTCACAGCCACTTAAGGGCTTTTTCTAAAATTTTTGGGTAGCATATTAGCTGCTGCATATCTTCCTACCTATTGAAGTCAATAGGAAGCAAAATACGGCACATGTGACCCTGTACTTAACCTTGCAATAACCCCAGTGTCTTAATCTAATATCCTGATGTATTGTGTGAATTTATGATACGGTATATATTCTGGTCATTACTGGTTACCATTTATGCATGAGCAGTTGTTTGAGCCACATAGAATACAAAGAGATAATAGATACTTGTCATTTTGTTCCGTTCTTGGCATCTTTGTCTGTACGTTCTGCTTTATCGTTGTCTGTACATTTATATATGTCTGTGGCTTTATCTCTGATCTGAACATTCAGAAGCCGATACATTAATCATTACCAATGTTTCTGAAGTTTGCGTTTATGATAATGTTTAAATAAATGCATACGAGAAAAACAAGATACAAGCTGACTCTATTCTCCATAGAAAGAATGATTATTACTAATATGGCTCACAGATATGTACTAAAAGCCCTATTGTTTGTTGTGGGTCACATGGCAGTCTGAGAACCTATTCTTCATTAGAATCAATTTACTTATTCAAAGTGTTACTGTAATTTAAAGGGGTACTCCGGTGGAATAATTTTTTTTAATATTAAATGATTAAAGTGATGCTAGAAAGTTAGGTTTGTCAATTACTTCTATATAATAATCTTAATCCTCCCAATACCTATCAGCTGCTGTATGATCCACAGTAAATTGTGTAGTTCTTTTCAGTCTGACCACATTGCTCTCTGCTGACACCTCTGTCCATGTCAGGAATGTCCAGAGCAGGAGCAAATCTCCATACGCAAACCTCTCCTGCTTTGGACAGTTCCTGACATGGACAGAGGTGTCAGCAGAGAGCACTGTGGTCAGACTGGAAAGAACTACACACCTTCCTCTGTAGTATACAACAGCTGATAAGTACTGGAAGTGTTAAGGATTTTTTTAATAGAATTAATTTACAAATCTGTTTAACTTTCTGGCACCAGTTAGTTAGAAAAAAAAAAAAAATTCTACCAGAATATACCTTTTAAAGCAACTTTTGACATGTTGCCCAGACATGTCAAAGTTGATATCACCCCGGGTCTCATTCCTGAGACCTGCTGCAATCATAAGATTTTCAGCCGGTGAAGTGTGCAGCAGTGTGCGCCTCACTCCCAGGTGACCCTTTGACTACATAAGTCTATGGAGTTAAATGTCTGATCTGGTGGATCTCATGGTCACAGTAGGTTGCAAAAATGAGAGCCGATGGTATTTGCCACTTTTAACATGTATGGGAAACATCAAAAGTAGTTTTAAATGACAGTAACGTTTTAATGCGGGTCCAGGCACAAAGGGGGTACAGTGCTTTTTCAACAGTGTGTCTCTATGACACATTAGAGAGTAAAAGTAACTTTCACTTGGAAAGCTTTTGACAAGTCACAAGTTTTGAACGGTCTCTGTCTCTTTGAGACCTGCAGCAGGTCTAAGGAGTGAGAACCAGGGGATCTCAACTTTGACACGTCTGGGCAACATGTAAAAAGTTGCTTTAAAAGGGGTACTCTGGTGGGAAAAATTTTTATTTCAGAGGCTGGACCCCCACGATCAGACATCTTATCCCCTATCCTTGGATAGGGGATAAGGTGTCTAGGGGCAGAGTACCCCTTTAATGCCCCAGCTTGCAGTGATCTGTCGAGCTTTTCTTAATGGCCAATAGACTTACAATGGGGCCACAGGTAAGAGGTCGTCATGAAGTGAAGAGCGTTACTGTGTGCTTCTCCCAGTTTCATCCCTGAGACCCCAACAAGTCAAAAATGTTGACTTTTTTTTTTCCCTTGACACACACTTGAAACCTTTTTAATAAGATTTCTTAGGGAGAGATTTATCAAAACTTGTGGAGAGACAGTTGCCCATAGCAACCAATCAGATCACTTTTTTCATTTTTAAAGAGGCCTCTGAAAAATAAAGTAGTGATCTGTTACTATGGGCAACTGGTCAACTTTTCCTCTGCCCAGGAATTTAATCTCCTCCTTGGTGTTTTGGGCTGTAGTTTTACTCGTATTCTTGTTGTAGCTTTGTTCTCACACACTTTTCAGCCATTTACAGCCCAAAACACTGAAAACTTAGCCTTATTCTTATGATGTCAATAGGACCTAAATGGACTCCAGCTTCTGAAGTTTTTCATAACCTGCTGCTGTGAAAAATGTAATCCTTTGGGGAAAGTTATTCACATGTTCTTAAAATAGTGCCACACGTGTCCATGGGTTGTGTGTGGTATTGTAGCTCAGCTCCATTTTCTGCAGTGAACGTTAGCTGCAAAACTGCACATGACCCACGGACAGAAGAAAGTGAAATATTTCCTAGAGAGACGTCAAAAATATTCAAACCCCTCAACAATCAGAAAAATTAGTCGGGATAAGTCTGTGTTAAACGCGTTCACTACTGGCTCTGTTGTAGATTTAAAGGGGTATTCCAGGAATGTTTTCTTATATCAACTGGCTCCAGAAAGTTAAACAGATTTGTAAATTACTTTTATTAAAAAATCTTAATCCTTCCAATAATTATCAGCTGCTGAAGTTGAGTTGTTCATATCTGTCTGGAAACAGTGCTCTCTGCTGACATCTCTGCTTGTCTCGGGAACTGCACAGAGTAGAAGAGGTTTGCTATGGGGATTTACTTCTACTCTGGACAGTTCCCAAGACAGGTGTCATCAGAGAGCACTTAGACAGAAAAGAACAACTCAACTTCAGCAGCTCGTAAGGAAAGGATTAAGATTTTTTAATATAAGTAATTTACAAATCTGGTTAACTTTCTGGAGCAGTTGAGATATATATATATAAATTTTTTTCCCGGAATTAAACAAACTTGCGCTCAGCCACGTACTCTTATCCTGAGTAGAGATGAGCGAAGTTACAGTAATTCGATTCGTCACAAACCTCGCGGATCAGCGGTTGCTGACTTTAGCCTGCATAACATAGTTCAGCATTCAGGTGCTTCCAGCTTTCAAGTCGTCGCGCACGCCGTCCAGCGACGTGATGATGGCGACGGAGAGCGTGGATCCCGGGGAAGAAGACGTCAGGGACAGCGATGGAGCGCCATCCAGGGCAGCGGTGACAGGTCCGGAGCGGCGGGGACACGTGAGTATTACCTCCTATACCAGTGGTCTTCAACCTGCGGACATCCAGATGTTGCAAAACTACAACTCCCAGCATGCCCGGACAGCCAACAGCTGTCCGGGCATGCTGGGAGTTGTAGTTTTGCAACATCTGGAGATCCACAGGTTGAAGATAACTGTTGGGTTCAGAATTTTTTATTTTATTTTTTCTAGATTTTGCACCTATAAAATTAGGTGCGTCTTATATGCCGGTACATCCTATAAAGCGAAAAAATACGGTATCAGCTGCTATGAGCCACAGGAAGTTCTTTTCTTTTTGAATTTCCTTTCTTCCTGACCACAGTGCTCTCTGCTGCCATCTCTGTCCATTTTAGGAACTGTCCAGAGTAGGAGCAAATCCCCATAGAAAACCTATCCTGCTCTGGACAGTTCCTGACATGGACAGAGGTGTCAGCAGAGAGCACTGTGGTCTGGCAGAAAGGAAATTCAAAAAGAAAAGAACTTCCTGTGGATCATAACAGCAGCTGATAAGTACAGGAAGGATTAAGATTTTTAAATAGAAGTAATTTACAAATCTGTTTAACTTTCTGGCACCAGTTGATAAAAAAAAAAAAAAAAAAAGTTTTCCAGGGGAGTACCCCTTTAATCCTGACTATCTAGCGATCAATCATAGTCTGAACCCACTGACACCGACCGATCAGAACTGTTGACATGTCTCTAGGAAATGTTAAGTTTTCTCAAGTGACAGGTACACTTTAGCTGGACCTATAGTGATTGGCTGGGTTGTAAAAATGAGAGAAGCGCAAACTATTCCCAGTTGCCCATAGCAACCAATCAGATCGCTTCTTTAAAGGGATACTCCGGAGGGAAAACAGTTTTCATACCAACCGGTACCAGAAAGTTGTACAGATTTTTTTAATTACTTAAGCGTAATCCTTGCAGTACTTATCAGCTGCTGTATGCTCCACAGGAAGTCGTGTAGTTCTTTCCGGGCTGACCACAGTGCTCTCTGCTGCCACCTCTGTCCATATCGGAAATTGTCCAGAGTAGAAGCGAATCCCCCATAGCAAACCTCTCCTGGACAATTCCTGACATGGGAAGGAGGCAGAAGCAGAGAGCACTGTGGTCAGACTGGAAAGATCTACACAACTTCCTCTGTAGTATACAGCAGCTGATAAGTACGGGAAGGATTAAGATTTCTAAATAGAAGCAATTTACAAATCTGTATAACTTTCTGGCACCAGTTGATATGAAAACATTTCTATCTCACTGGAGTTCCCCTTTAATATCCCCAGATTGCGTGGACACCCCCCAGTACCTGCTGTCCATCCACAAGTCCCAGTTTCTCTCCCAGCTGCCTGTTGAGTTCCACCATAGTGTAGTCTGAAATCCTACGATTCTCCATCCACCCGAGATAGACCGGCTGCTCTTCCTCCCATGACACCTGCAGAGCGCAGCACTAGGTAAAAGAAAAGAAATGAGTGAGGGATCCCATAGAACAGTGGTCTCCAAATTGTGGACCTCCTGCTGTTGCAAAAACTACAACTCCTAGCATGCCCGGACAGCCGGAGGCTGTCTGGGCATGCTAGGAGTTGTAGTTTTTGCAACAGCTGGAGGCCACTGTCAGACTTGCATTGTAAATCTGTCTTGGTCACGTGACAAAGCCAGGACATTTTTTTTTTTTTTTTTTTTTAAAGTGACAGTGCCCATTTATAGGGGTATTCCAGGAAAAAAAAAATATATATATTTTTTAAATATATATCAACTGGCTCCAGGAAGTTAAACAGATTTTTAAATTACTTCTATTAAAAGATCTTAACCCCTTAAGGACCAGGCACGTATGAGTACATCCGTGGGAATTTTGCATCCCGCTGTGCGCCGAGTGGGTTGCGAAACCGGATGCCTGCTGAAATCGTTCAGCAGGTGTCCGAGGCAAACGCCGAGGGGGGTCCTGAGACACCTCCCCCGCCCCCCATGTCAGCGATCGCAGAAAATCTCATGTCAATTCAGACATGCGATTTTCTGCTACTCCGGGCTGATCAGGTCTCTGGTAACCCGATCACCCGTAAAATAGTGATCTGACCTGTCAGTGACAGCCCAGATCATCTTGCAGGGTAGGAGTGAGGTCGTAGTGCTGCGATCTCCTCCTATCCCCTGCCATTGGTCAGAACTGATTCTGACCAATGGCAGAGCAGGACAGTGGGTTGCCATGGCAACCCCCCCCCCCCCCCATTCTGCCCACCCCTGGATGTCGCGGGGAACATGGGAAGAAGATGGAGGTCGGTACCTGCAGGAGAAGATGCCTGGGAACAACTGATCGTCGCTGCAGACTGCTGGATCCTGGCTCAGGTAGGGAAGCAACGTGTGTGTGTGTGGGGGAGGTATGGTAGAAACTGGATGGAACTGTACACACATACAGTTCTGTACGGTTCCCATTGACTCCCATGTTTAAAAAAAAAAAAAAAAACCTATACGGGTCAATACTGTTTTTCACCTGGACCAAAAACTGTGGTACGCCACGGTTTTCTGTCCAGAAAAAAAACATAAAAAACCGTGTGGTGTGAAAAACGGAGACAACCGTATGCAATATGGTGCATACGGTTTTGAATGGAAAGTCTATGGGCACGGTTTTCTGTACAGTTCCATATGTTTTTTTGGTTTTAAACCGTATCCAAAAACTGTATAGAAAGTAGTTCTGTAACATCTGTCCCTTCAAATTTTGCAATTTTCATGAAATTTTTGAAAATTGCTGCTATACTTTGAAGCCCTCTAGTTTTTTCAAAAAGCAAAAATATGTCCATTTTATGACGCCAACATAAAGTGGACATATTGTATTTGTGAAGAAAAATAAAATTTATTGAGAATATCCATTTTCCTTACAAGCAGAGAGTTTCAAAGTTAGAAAAAAATGCACCATTTTCATGAAATTTGGGGATTTTTCACCAAAAAAGGATGCAAGTAACGATGAAAATTTACCACCAAAATAATGTAGAATGTCACGAAAAAAAAATCTCACAATATTCGGTAAAAGCGTTTTCGCGTTATTAATTCATAAATTGACGGTGGTCAGATGTGCAAAAAATTCTCTGGTCCTAGAGTGAAAATTGGCCTGGTCCTTAAAGGGTAGCTCCCACCATGACTTTTTTTTCTGTCCCTGCCTATTACCCATCTATCCCTAACCCCCTCCCTGCCTTTAATTTTTTTTTTTTTTTACATATTAAAAATGCCTTTTGTCTGCCTGGCAGTGTGCTCACTACCAGGCAGACTTCCCCAGCAGGCACCACGTCACTGATGCCTGCTGGGGCCAACACTTCCGCCCGTAGTTCACCTATACAGGGCGACTCCAGCTGTTTCCCCACTGCAACTCCCAGCTTGCCCTGACATCTATTGGCTGTCAGGGCATGCTGGGAGTTGTAGTGGGGAAACAACTGGAGGCACCCTGTATAGGTGAACACCGGATCTGTGATGGCCGCACATACCGCTCCCCTCTGAGCAGCCCACAGACCCCCCCCGGCCCCGTCGCGCCGCTCAACCCACTCCCCCCTCCCCTTTAGTTCACCCAGAGTACCCCCTCCCCGCCGCGCAGCCCGCAACCTAGTGCTGACCGGTATGACCTAATATGTATATCACGGTATTACCGTGATACCATGGGGGAAACAGTGTATAAGTGCAGCGGCTGACAGTTAACCCCTTCCCCGCCATGGGGACCGTGCGCATGGCCCCCATGGCGGGGAAGGGGTTAACTGTCAGCCGCAGCGCTATCATGATTTCCCCCATGGGCGCACTGACGGCTATTCACTTACATTTTCGCCGCTGCACAGTTTATAATCCCGGTTCCCAGCTGCGGCCGCTGCAGAGCTTTCTCCCCCTGCAAGCGCAGAATGTGCAGACGCAGCGCTTCTGATCTTCGTCCCTGCTCCGTTCTCTGATCCCCGAGCAGGGACGGGAATGTGAGAATCAGCAGAGCCTTCTCCCCCTGCAAGCGCTGAATGTACGGGTGCTGCAGAGCTTCTGATCGGGGTCCCTGCTCGGGGATCAGAGAACAGAGCGGGGATGAAGATCAGATGCCCTGTGCCAGTCACATTTAGCGCTTGCAGGGGAAGGAGGCCCTACAGAGCCCGCGCCTGGGGACGGGCACGATAAACAAATAGCCTGCAGGAAGGGGAGAGGGGGCTGAGCAGGGAGCCGGCTCGGGGCTGAGGGAAACATCAGAGCCAGGGGGTGAAGTTTCTGCGCTTTCCCCGGGCTCTGATCACTGAGAGCCAGCGGCAGCGGGGATGTGCACCGTACGTGAGCTCAGCGGCTCCCGTCCAGCCCTACCGCAACCCCACCGCTCCGCTCAACCCCCTCAATTCACCTATTCAGTGTCCCTCCAGCTGTTTCCCCACTACAACTCCCAGCTTGCCCTGACATCTATTGGCTGTCAGGGCATGCTGGGAGTTGTAGTGGGGAAACTGGAGGCATACTGAATAGGTGAACACGCAACCCCCCCCCCCCCCCCCCATAATACTTTACCTTGTCCCCAGGAGCCTGCGCGCATCCACTTCCTTCAAAGCGCTCGCTCCCGCCTGTCTGATTGACAGGCGGGAGCGAGCACCGCAGTGACTGAATTTCGACTCACTGCCAGGCTTAAATGAGTCGAGATTCTGTAGTGACGTCACTGCTGAATGCATTCAGCCACTAGGAGGGCGACCCCTAGTGGCCGAATTTAAAAGTGATTTTAAACTGGTTTAAAATCACTTTTTTTTTAATTAAAGTATATTAGAGATATGTTGTAGTACTTAAGTACTACAACATATCAATTTTTTTATTTCATAACAGTGCCCATTTAAGGGGTTAAACCTTTCAATAATTATCAGCTGCTGAAGTTGAGTTGTTCTTTTCTGTCTGGCAACAGTGCTCTCTGCTGACACCTGTCTGTATCGGGAACTGCACCGAGTAGAAGAGGTTTGCTATGGGGATTTGCTTCTACTCTGGACGGTTCCCGAGACAGGTGTCATCAGAGAGCACTTAGACAGAAAAGAACAACTCTACTTCAGCAGCTCATAAGTACTGAAAGGGTTAAGATCTTTATAATAGAAGTAATTTGCAAATCTGTTTAACTTTCTGGAGCCAGTTGATATATATATATCTATATCATGTATAAAAAAAAGTATTTTCCTGGATAACCCCTTTAAGCTGCAGTAGAATTGATCAGTAGCCGGATATTAGTCGCACCCCCTCCCCCAGTCTAGACTCCGCCGGACGCCATTACTCATTAACATCAATTAATTCTGCAGAGCAAAGGTTGTATTACAGAGTTACGCTGCAGCGCTCACGTATCACTGGAGAGACATTACTGACGCTGCAGCACAACTCATATGGAGCAAAGTTTAACCCCCCCCCTTTTTTTTTTTTCCTTCAAACAGCTTTATTGTTTACACAGAGACAGGACAATGGAGCCAGAAAGAGAATATTTACTGTAGTGAGACTTGCTGGACAAGTGCCATTCTGTGCAAAGATGGTGAGAGGAATGGACGTCACCTGATCCCCAACCTGTGACTCCAGCTGTCACATTAGCAACTACTGTCATGGCATGCTGGGAGTTGTAGTTCTGCACCAGCTGGAGACACTGGGGACTATGTTATATGCCTAATAAATCTAAATCTCTGAGCGAGTTGAAAATCAGTTTTTTCCAACTAAGGTGCCTCTGTTGCAAAACTACAACTCCCAGCATGCTCTGACAGCAGGATAGTCCCTAGCTGATGCAAAACTACAACTCCCAGCATGCTTTGAAAGCAGGATGGTGCCTGGCTGATGCAAAATAACTCCCAGCATGTTCAGATGGCAAGATGGTCCCCAGCTGATGCAAAACAACTCCCAGCATGCTCTGACAGTAGAATAGTCCCCAGCTCATGCAAAACTACAAATCCCAACATGCTCTTGTAGCAGGAAAGTCCCAAGTTCAGGCAAAACTACAACTCCCAGCATGATCTGACAGCAGGATGTGCCCATCTGATGCACAACTATAAAACTCCCAGCATGCTCTGACATCAAAGTAGTCCCCAACTGATGTAAAACGACGACTCCCAGCATGCACTGGCAATAGGATGAATCCTGGCTGATACAAAACTACAACTCCCAGCATGCACTGGCAATAGGGTAATCCCTGGCTAATACAAAACTACAACTCCCAGCATGCACAGTAGGATAGTCCCCAGCTGATGCAAAACTACAACTCCCAGCATGCACAGTAGGATAGTCCCCAGCTGATGCAAAACTACAACTCCCAGCATGCTCTGACAGCAGGATGATGGGACCTGTAATTTTACAACTAGAAGCCGCCGGGTACACGTGTGACCGCAGGGTAGTGGGGCCCCTCCGGAGATGCGCACAGCCTGCAGGGGGCGACAGATCAGCAGGTGACAGCAGTCATATCATGGGGATCCGTCTCACCTGTTCCAGGCGCAGCTGTGCCCTGAGTTCGTGTGACAGGCGCAGAAACGCATCCTTAGTGCCGGTTAATGTTAGGGTGACCGCCGCAGCCCCCGTTATTCCCCCTCCCAGCATTCCCCGCAGCGGTTCCAGATCACAACATGATCTCTAGTGTGCAGGGAACCCACAGCTACAGGGACAACGCATTCTACCAATGGGGGGGAGCAGCTTACCGTTATCAACCAAAAACTGTTGTATTAACCATTTAATCACGGTAAACATTGACAACACTTTAATGTGTTTCTAAAAAAGAAAATACATGAAGTATGGCTTGGGTGGAAAGAAAACATTGTCCTATTCTGGTACATAAAAGAACCGTACACCCCTGAAACATTCTGAATAGTAGTTCCTTCCACCCAATCACGTTTGTAGTTATACGTCCGGGTCATGTGATAACGCTGACGTCTGATTTCTAGAGCGTTTATTTATAGAGAACAGATGTCGCCCCCTATACACCACGTCTAATCGGTGGCGGCCATCTTTGTGAAGACCAAACGCTTTGTGGAAATAAGCAATTGGCGTCAGTAGAATGGATCCGCGATAAGCGGACACCGCAGTAATTTTATCTCGTGTATAAGGGGTCGGATTGTTGTGTTTGGTTCCCTAGTAAAGTATGGCGGATCCCCGTTCTCAAGTAGAAGTGCAGCCGCACCACGAACAGCGAAAGATCTGCGCGTCCCGAGCGAAGTACCGAGATGGACGGAATCCGAGAGCAGTCAAAGTGCGTGCGGTCATTATAAGAGCGCTAATTCTGACATACAGGTTCTTGTGGAACTACATGTCCCAGCGTGCGTGACAGAAAGGGGCGGGGACTTGTAATCCTACAACATATGGAAAGTGACGATATAGAGCACTACAATATATATGTACAGTGACCTCACCAGCAGAATAGTGAGTACAGCTCTGGAGTATAATACAGGACATAACTCAGGATAAGTAATGTAATGTATGTATACAGTGATCTCACCAGCAGAATAGTGAGTACAGCTCTGGAGTATAATACAGGATATAACTCAGGATCAGTACAGGATAAGTAATGTAATGTATGTACACAGTGACCTCACCAGCAGAATAGTGAGTACAGCTCTGGAGTATAATACAGGATATAATTCAGGATCAGTACAGGATAAGTAATGTAATGTATATACAGTGACCTCACCAGCAGAATAGTGAGTACAGCTCTGGAGTATAATACAGGATATAACTCAGGATCAGTACAGGATAAGTAATGTAATGTATGTACACAGTGACCCCACCAGCAGAATAGTGAGTACAGCTCTGGAGTATAATACAGGATATAACTCAGGATCAGTACAGGATAAGTAATGTAATGTATGTACACAGTGACCTCTCCAGCAGAATAATGAGTACAGCTCTGGAGTATAATACAGGATATAACTCAGGATCAGTACAGGATAAGTAATGTAATGTATGTACACAGTGATCACACCAGCAGAATAGTGAGTACAGCTCTGGAGTATAATACAGAATATAACTCAGGATCAGTACAGGATAAGTAATGTAATGTATGTACACAGTGACCACACCAGCAGAATAGTGAGTACAGCTCTGGAGTATAATACAGGATATAACTCAGGATCAGTACAGGATAAGTAATGTAATGTATGTACACAGTGACCTCACCAGCAGAATAGTGAGTACAGCTCTGGAGTATAATACAGGACATAACTCAGGATCAGTACAGAATAAGTAATGTAATGTATGTACACAGTGACCTCACCAGCAGAATAGTGAGTACAGCTCTGGAG
The DNA here is from genome assembly GCF_029499605.1 of Hyla sarda. Lineage (NCBI taxonomy): Eukaryota > Metazoa > Chordata > Amphibia > Anura > Hylidae > Hyla > Hyla sarda. The sequence continues at coordinate 24,731,201 of NC_079193.1, forward strand.
TATAATACAGGATATAACTCAGGATCAGTACAGGATAAGTAATGTAATGTATATACAGTGACCTCACCAGCAGAATAGTGAGTACAGCTCTGGAGTATAATACAGGATATAACTCAGGATCAGTACAGGAGAAGTAATGTAATGTATGTACACAGTGACCCCACCAGCAGAATAGTGAGTACAGCTCTGGAGTATAATACAGGATATAACTCAGGATCAGTACAGGATAAGTAATGTAATGTATCTACACAGTGATCCCACCAGCAGAATAGTGAGTACAGCTCTGGAGTGCTGACCAATTAGTTGCGGGTGTGGTCGTGCTTCAGCTGTGCTGTGTGTGTCTGCTGTGTCTCCTGAGCTCCAGGGAATTACCATCTATTCCACCTGGGGCCTGCTTCCTCCTCCCCAGGGAGGGAGTGGGTTTCCAGGCATGAGTGAGGGAGGCGAGGCCCAGGCTTCTGCTCCTCGGAATAGGCCGCAGGGGAGCAGTAGAAGCCAGCAAGCGGCCGGAACATCGGAGGATTTGGGGGTGAGGCGTTCCACCAGGAGTCGCAGCAATGCTGCTCCAACTCCCCCCACAGAGGTGAGAAGCTCCAAGGCTGGATCCACCTCAGGAAAGCTGGGTGCTACCAGCGGAAAGCTGGGTTCATCAGAAAGAAGGCAGAGTGCTCACGGAGGTGAAGCCGACCTCAGTGAGGAAGGCTGGGGAGTGCTGAGGACCCGGGAGTCTATTTCCACCTATACCTCCCGGGTAAAAAGTCACCTCCGTGAGTATGAAGACGCCTGTAAGGCCATCAGGAGGCTCCGAGAGGAACTGCGCTGTGCCCGTGCCAGGGCTAAGGTAACTCCTAAGAGGAAAAAGGCAGAGATCCAGGCAGAGATAAAAAGACTTATGGCTGAAATACAAGCTTTGGAGGAGAGGAGAGCAGAATTACTGGCGAAGAGTGGTCCATTTAAAGAAAAATTGGAAAATGGAGAAACATTCAAGGTAATGGAGGAAAAGGAAAATAAAAGGTTGGTGGGGCTGCAACCTGAGAGCCAGGTGGATGATGCGGAGGAGATGGAGGAAGAACAACAGCCAGATCCACCTGGTGGCCTGCGGCAACAGCAGCAGGCCCCGTACAGTGGGCCCCCTGCACAGCAACCAGCAGTATCACCTGCCGACTCAGGGGAGGACAGTGACAGCAGCTACCAGGGAGGGGCGCTAATGGCCCAGATCCACATGCTGGAATCCCCAGTGTGTCCTCAGAACCTGGTGTTTGGAGATGAGCTCCCAAATGAGGCACCTGGGGGTAAGAAGAAGAAGACCAAGCCAAAGCAGCAAGAAGTGGTGAGTTACATCTACACCCCCCTCCCTGTAAACCCTGAGTCGGCCGCAGGGTCAGCTCATTGTGCAAGCCCCGTTACCCAGCCCAGCCCGTGTTCTGTGGTGGACTCGGTGCAAAGGTGCGGGGAGAGTACAGATACTAAAAGGGCGCAGAGCTCCATGCCTGTTTGCAGTAGCAGGGATGGAGCAGAGAAGGCATCGGCCGCAAGGCCGTACAGTGAGGGCGGCCCAGCGGTGGGCATAGAGGCAGACTCCGGTGCTGTAGTTCGCTCCCCTGTGGGAGAGGGGGGTGACTCAGTGCCGGAGGTAGTCGTGGTGGCTAAGGGAAAAATAGATTCTCCCAAAAGTAGAAAAAAACTTTTGTTTTGCATTGGCGCCGCTGATCCAGATCAGCGGCGCCCAGGAGCTGGACATTCTAGTACGGATGAGGCGGAGGGTACCGGTAAAAACAGGGCTGGGGCCGCTAATAAACAGGCTAGGCAGGCTTCCCGGTCCTTGTATAAGGGACCGGTGACCTGTCCTTTGGTGATGGCTCCAGCCCTGGTACCCAGTGATGCTGACAGTACAAAATCTGCGCCAGAACGCACCGGTCCAGCCAGTATGAATGTGGAGGTTAATGTTGGAGTGACTGAGGGTGTGAATGAGGTGAATAATTCATATGTTACTAAAAATCTTTCTGGGGCTTTGAATAGTGGTTTGGGCTGTAGCACGGGTGGAGGTATGGGGGGCACATCAGCTAAAATAGAGGTCAATGGTTTGGGTATGGATTATGTGGAGGAGGGTGGTGAAGGGGCACAGATTAGTGGTGGGAATGTAGGGCCTGGTCCAGTTGCACCCCCAGCGGTGGCAGCACCCGTCCGCAGCTACGCGAATGTCACCGCTGGGGAAGGGGGGCAGCTTCCTCGTCCTCTGGCTCTGGGGAGAACAGTTTGCAGCAGCGTCTCCTGGGGGCCTTAAGGAGAGGGGAGAGATCGATCAATGTAGAGGGTAGGGAGGTTGATCTATCCTTCTGGATAGAGAGACATGGTCTTTCAGCCTTCCGAGAGGAAAGAGGGGGGGATAATGTGTGGTCCCTCCCTACAGCCGGGCCAGGTGGTCTCCGTAGGAATGTGGTCCGGCTGAGGTGGAGAGGCAGTGATACATGTCCTCCAAGATCTAAAGTTGTTGAGCTTCTGCTGAAGTTGGGCTTTAAGGCAGCTGACATCTATGCCTTGATACATCCTTATGGTACCCCTGAGTTCGATATCAGCTTTGTTCGGCCGGAGGGGCTTGAGCTCTTCTGGTCGAATTATGAGTTGGTAAAGAATGAGCCCGGCTGGCGAGACTTTGCCATTCAGGCAGTGTCTCGCCAAAATAATGTCAAGAAGGTGACCGTTTTAACCCGTAATGAATCGCTTTCTTGTATTGACATCATGACGTGGCTAGGTCGGTATGGTGAGGTGGTGGAAGTCCCAAAAAAGAACAGGGATGAATATGGCATCTGGTCAGGGGCCTGGACGTTTATGGTCAAGCTTAGGCGTTCAGGAAACACCGTTACCCATATACCATCTGCGACCTTCCTCGGAAGGGATCGTATCCAGATCTTCTACCAGGGTCAGCCGAAGCTCTGTCACAGATGTGGTGACCCCACACATTTTAGTGCCAATTGCACTGTGCAGAAGTGCACTCTGTGTGGGGAAATAGGCCATCTCGCTACATCTTGTGCAGAGATTAGGTGTCACCTGTGTGGTGACTTAGGTCACCCATTCAGTCGCTGCCCTCGTTCCTTTGTCAACGCGGTTGTTGCCCCGGTGGGAGTAAGCCGTGAGGTGGATTCTGCTGGGGGGATGGCTGTCGGGGATGAAGGGGTGCAGGGGCCAGGGAAGAAAAGTAAGCAGAAGACGCCTGCCCAACTGAGGCGTCTCGAGAAGCGTCAAAGGGACAGGGAGATTCAGGACTCACAGGAGCATCAACCAACTGGGGTGACTCCTGATCCTGTCCCTGCGGCCAGTCTTACTGCTGAGGCCCTGGGGGATAGTGAACTGGATGAGGAGACTGGAAGGATCCACAAAGAGGGGGATGCCGTCTCCTCACTGTCCTCCCATGGTGGGAGCGCGGATGAGGACAGTGGGGGATGGGCAGAAACAAAGCGGGGTACTCGGAAGAATAAGAAAAGGAGAGATGTAAGATCTTCTCCCACCTGCCAGATGCCAAAGGAAGGTACAACTGATCTCCCTCTGATTGGTCTCTCCAACCGGTTCCGAGCCCTCCGCGACATTTCCTCTTCGGAGGAGGGGGTGGCTGGGGGTGAGGTTCCGGATGTTGCGGTGGGGCTCACAGGAGACGCTGAGTCCTCTCTCCCTGGGGAATCTATGTCTTCAGGGGGGGAGACAGGCCCAGAGTCAGGGGACGAGGAAAATGTATATAAAGGGAAAATGGACACATCTATTTCACTTAAAAGGGGTAAACCATCATCTGATGAGGAGGGTGGTGGGGTGGATGGGAAGGATGGTGGGAAAAAGAAAGCTGTCTAACTCAATCACCCTTGATGGCGGCACCCTCTCCGTTGACTCTGGCATCCATTAATGTTGCCAGCATAAAGTCAGATACGGCTCGATTTGCGGCCTATGATTTTTTTGCCCATATTAATGCTGATATTTTATTTTTGCAGGAGACCAGGCTAACAGATATGTCATCTATCTACAAGGCTAAAAGAGAGTGGAGGAATGGGCCCTCCTACTGGTCTCTTGGGGCCGAGCCGTATAGCGGAGTGGCGGTCCTTTTTACCGCAGCGGTAGAATGCCGACGGGTTATCGAGTTAGAAATGGGGAGGTGCCTGATCTTAGATGTCCTCATGAAGGGACAAGAACTTCGCCTTATTAACATCTACGGCCCACAGTCTAAGTGGGACCGGAAGTGTCTCTTTATGAGGATCAAGCCCTATCTTTTTACAAGTCGGCAGGTGGTCTTTGGAGGGGACTTTAATGCTGTCACGAGGCCCCAAGACAGGGGAGGTGCCAGAGACAAGCTGACTTATGATAGCGTCGCCCTTAATAGCATAGCGAGTGAGGCTCGCCTGGTGGATGTCCACATCCGGCACACCACAGGCCACGTGGGATTCACCTATCATAGGGGTAGTTGTAGGTCTAGGATAGACAGGTTTTATTTAAAGGAGGAGGCCGTCTCTTCAGCAGTATCTGTTGTTGAGGTGGAGTTCTCCGATCACTGTTTAATTTTGTTTTCTCTGAATGTCGCAGAGACCCCCCGGATGGGCAGAGGCTATTGGAAGCTGAATTCGTCTCTCTTGGAAGAAGCGGAGATAAGACAGTCCTTTGAGGATTTTCTTCAGAGCCAGGTACCATTGCTGGGCCTTTGTAGCAGTAAGTCAGAGTGGTGGGAGATCTTCAAGGAAAGGGTTGCGAGATTCTTCCGCCAGCTCTCGGGCCTCAGAAGCCTAAACAGGTACCGTTTGTACCAGGGCCTGAGGAAGAAACTTGAGCACCTTGCCTCGACTGGAGGTAGTCGTGACGATATCTCCAGAGTGAAGTCCTTGTTGATGAAGTGCCAGTATGACAGACACGCATCTTTGGTTTTTGAGAGGGATTACGGGAAGTACCGCTCGCCTGACCCTTACAGAAACTGCAAGATGTCAGTGAATAGTAAAATAGTCTCAGGACTGATTGATAGTACGGGATCCTTGAAAAGGTCCAGATCAGGGATCTTGGAGGTCGTCAGATCCTTCTACTCGCACCTCTTGGGAAGGAAGGATCTAGATCGAGATAAGGTATCAGCTTTCTTGGCTGAAACCGTCCCTGAACCAGGAGTAGACCCCTCTCTTGACGTTTTGACAGAGATGATCCGGGAAGAGGAAGTCAGGATGGCTATTGATGGGCTTGCCCTCAAGAAGTCACCCGGTCCGGATGGCTTAACATCTGAGTTCTATAAGACCTTTAAGGACACTTTGGTTCCCCTCTTGACTGCGGTTTTTAATGAGTGTCTATCCTCGGGCACTCTGCCAAAGTCAATGAGGAGGTCAGCGCTGATCATCCTGTCAAAGGGTAAAGACCCGTTCCACATTGAGAATTGGCGTCCCATAGCGCTTCTCAATGTGGACCGAAAGATTCTGGCAAAAGTGCTGTTTAACCGGCTGGTGGAGTTTGCACCCCGGCTCCTTTCGGGGACTCAGAATTGCTCTGTTCCGGGCCGCAGTACATTTAGTGCTGTGCTCAGTGTCCGAGAGGCTGTGGAGCAGGGTAGGGCTGGCCACTGGAAGGGGTACTTGCTGTCCTTGGATCAGGCAAAAGCGTTTGATCGGGTTAACCATGAGTACCTCTGGTCTGTTCTTCTGAGATATGGCCTGCCGGGGGGGTTTGTTGATTGGCTTAAGATCTTGTATGCAGGGGCAGAGAGTTTCCCGCTTGTGAATGGTTGGATTGGCCGCTCTTTTGAGGTTGGGTCTGGCGTCCGTCAGGGTTGTCCTTTGAGCCCGTTGCTGTACGTGTTTGCAATTGATCCTTTCCTTAGGAGGATTGATTGTGGACCGTTGGCGGGGGTGAGAATGGACCTGGCGGTGCCGTATTTGGCTCTGAGGGCGGTAGCGTATGCTGATGATGTCACCGTGTTTGTCTCCTCACAAGAGGAAGGCCAATGGGTGATGTCAGAGGTGGACCGCTACTCGGAGGCATCCGGGTCCAAGATCAACCGGGATAAGTGCGAGAGTCTCTGGCTGGGAGGGGGAGATCCTAGTTTTGATCTCCCGGACGCCCTTCCAGGGCCCCAGGAATCTGCAAAAGTTCTCGGCATCGAATTTGGCCAAGGGGATTACCCCAAACAAAACTGGGACAGCAGGCTTAAGATCGCCGCTCAGAAGGTGGATCAGTGGAAGGGTTGGTCTTTGACCCTCCGGGAAAGGGTTAACCTGATCAAAACATTCCTGCTCCCTTTACTGATATACCTGGGCAGTGTATGCATGTTGCCAGAACCTCTTTGGACCCGGGTCTACAGTGTGTTCTTCCAAATGTTATGGGGGAACAGACTGAACCTAGTGAAGAGGGAGGTTACTTACCGTACAAGGAGACTAGGGGGGTTGTGTATGGTCAACCCCGTGGTATTCCTAGTGAATACCTTTCTTAAGACCAATATAGCAAACCTCTGGTCAGAGAGGGCTCCTCCGTGGGTATCCTCCTGTAGGGGATGGTTTCAGCCTTTCTTCCAGGAATGGGAGACAGGAGGGCAAGTGAAGGATCTTCGCACACCACACGGGCATCTCCCGGCTTATGCTACCCCGGTTCTGAAGGTTATTCGTCGGTGGGGTCTGGGGATGTGGGAGATTAGGACTCTGTCGAGGAAATTCCTTGACAAGAGGGTCCTGTCTTCTCATTTCCAGAGGCCATTGGCGCTCAAGGACTGCCCAAGTCGGGATCTGGAGGTGGGTTTAGAGCTTTTGAATTCTATCAGGATCCCCTTGAAGTTTTGGGACTTGACTTGGCGCTGCTTCCATGGGAAACTGTGTGTGAGGGACAATCTGAAGTGCAGGAGCTCTGATGACCGGGGATGTCCCCGCGAAGAGTGTGGAGGCATGCTGGAAAGCATGGAGCATTTTCTGCTTCATTGTCCCTTTAACACAGAGGTTTACACCAGGGTGGGCGCTTCCATTGGTTGGCCTCGGCTGGCCAGTCTCTCCTATGCGGAATGGGCCTATGGGGCATTCAGAAACCTTGGAGGCTGGGAACGGTGCACTTTATTCCTAGTCAGCTCAGTGGTTAGGTACTACACGTGGAACGCACGGTGTTTAGTGTCGACGCAGCGTAAAATCCTCCCTGTGGATGTGGTGGTTAGGAACATTCTCGGTGACCTGGTGAAGGTGCGTTCTCTGGAGTACGAGAGGCTGGGTGCTGGCAGGGCCTCTCGTCTATGGAGGGGCTCTGCCTTTAAAGTGCCTTAGCCTGTTGTCCCCCCCTGGTGGTGGGCTGATGCTGGCACATTAGTCTTTTTGTTTTGAGTTGGTTTATGGTAATATAGGGCTTGCAGGCACTGAACTTGAGCTTTAGGGGTTTGTTGTTTGGCTTATAGTGTTATATGTATTTGTTATTGTATTTATTGTTGTAGTCTATTTGTATACTTATGTATTGTATATATTGTTAGTCTGTGTATATTTTATGTAATGTATATATTGTATATATTGTGTGATGCCACCTGGGGTTTGGGTTTAGTTTAGGTTGGGTGGTGGGTTAAAAAGGGGGGAGGGGGTTTGTATGGGACTTTTATATATACAGAAAATCCTGGACTGGTTCATGGACGTCTGGTAACATGTACTGGGGGCATGGGATGCGGGACCAGCTCAGGGCCCAAAAAAAAAAAAAAAGTGGTGTTATTTTGTTTGTGTTGGTTTTTATTATTTTGTATATATTATTATTGTTGTTGTTGTTATTCTTTTTGGTATATTACTGGTATTGGGGTTTTTGGTATTGCAACTGGGCCAGGAAATTCACATTTAGTATTAGTGTATATAGTTTATTAGTATGGTATAGTATTATGGGTATTATAGGAATCTGTCTTTTGTAAATATTGTATATATTTGTTTGTGTGCAGGAATGAGTGTGGGGTGGACCGGTGTTGTATTTTATGCTATTGTGTTGGTTTTATGATCATTATATTGATATGTTCTGTCGGATATGATATGTTTATGTTTTGTAATTTTTTTATTGTTATGTTTGAAATTTTAATAAAAGATCTACAGGATATAACTCAGGATGAGTACAGGATAAGTAATGTAATGTATGTACACAGTGATCACACCAGCAGAATAGTGAGTACAGCTCTGGAGTATAATACAGGATATAACTCGGGATCAGTACAGGACAAATAATGTAATGTATGTACACAGTGATCTCACCAGCAGAATAGTGAGTACAGCTCTGGAGTATAATACAGGATATAACTCAGGATCAGTACAGGATAAGTAATGTAATGTATGTACAGAGTGACCTCACCAGCAGAATAGTGAGTACAGCTCTAGAGTATAATACAGGATATAACTCAGGATCAGTACAGGATAAGTAATGTAATGTATGTACAGAGTGACCTCACCAGCAGAATAGTGAGTACAGCTCTGGAGTATAATACAGGGTATAACTCAGGATCAGTACAGGATAAGTAATGTAATGTATGTACACAGTGACCACACCAGCAGAATAGTGAGTACAGCTCTGGAGTATAATACAGGGTATAACTCAGGATCAGTACAGGATAAGTAATGTAATGTATGTACACAGTGACCTCACCAGCAGAATAGTGAGTACAGCTCTGGAGTATAATACAGGATATAAATGGAGATTTTCCTAGCTAACGTGACGGAAAATATAAGTTATATGAAGACAGGAGGCGAGTATCTTGCATTAAACCTTTCTTTTTAATGCCCATAGCAGAAAATTACAGAGAATTTACTTCATAACATTAGAACATTTTATTAAAACTACAACTCCCAGCAGCCCTTGGAATCCCCTCCCCTGGGGTGGAGACCCTATATAAGGGGCTGGCTGGATCTCCTCTTCCTCTTTCTTTCGTGCGAACTTCGGAACAGCGCACGACATCTTGATACCCCGGATACACTCCGACGGCAAACGAATTCCATCTCCCGAACTAGACGACAGGGCCAACTGGGCCCCCAGCAACTGTGTTTCAACTGGAACCTGGTCGTCAGGGCCAACTGGGCCTCCGTGAACTGTGTTCGAACTGGAACAGAAAAGCATAACCACTGTAACTCATGGTCTCCTCAGATTCTTCTGTGTAGAAGGAAGTCCCGTTCTTCAATATCCTGAAACGAGAAAGGAACACCATGACAGGGTGGGGTCGGGAGGGAAGATACTCGCCTCCTGTCTTCATATAACTTATATTTTCCGTCACGTTAGCTAGGAAAATCTCTATTTATATATCAGACAGGAGGCTCATATCTTGCAATTTTAAAGCTAAAGACAGAAGAACAGACATGTCAAAGTACAGATACAGAAACGTGTTCTTGTGGCCTAAAATAAAACTGCCGAAAAGTCGTCTCGGACGACCAATCGGCGGCCAACAAAAGGTCCGAAAGTAATCACTTTGGTGGCCATAGCTCCTCTAGAAGAGTGGGCACCAAAGAGAGAAATGTCAATCCCAGCCATTTCCATGACTGATCTGACCCACCTGGCCAAGGTAGCCGAGGATACCGGAAGATGAGGCTTGACATACGATAACAATAATTGATTGGGAGACTCGGATCACAGAGGCGTGGTCCGCATCTCATATGTTTGTAGACAGCGTACTACGCACAGGCGCGGGTGATCCGGAAAAAAGGGATAGAAGACGGAGTGAAGTCCTGTCTTAGTTCTGCGAACCACAGAAAAGCGTACTCCTTCCGGCGAAAACTGTCGCCTGGAGATATCCAACGCTTTAACATCCGACACCCGTTTAATAGACACTAAACATAAAAGGGTAGTAATTTTGAAGGATAAAAATTTTAAGGAGAGAGCATCATTATCCGCCCAGGAGGAAAAGAGTTCTAACACCCGGGAGACATCCCAAGTAGACTGGTATCTAGGACGGGGAGGACGCTTATATTTTACTCCCCTTAAGAGCCTACATACCAAAGGATGTTTGCCAACTGGCAATGCGTCCACCGGGCAATGGTATGCCGATATGGCGGATCTGTACATGTTGAGTGAACTATACGATTTCCCAGACTCAAAAGAGTCCGCAAGGTAGTTCACTATCACTGAGACAGGTGCTTGAATGGCATCAACTTGCCGTTGATCACACCAACGAACCCACAAAGCCCAGGCCGATCGATATGCCGATCTAGTCCCTGGGGCCCAGGCCAAGGCAAGGAGGTCTCTAGCCGACTGTGAAAGGTCACCACCGATGTCCGGGATCCCGAAACCAACCACGCAAGGAGTGGAAGGTTGCCCTCCAAAATCAACGGATGAGGACCCATGATAGGGTTCATGAGAAGGTGAGGCGACTGGGGAATCAGTCGAGGAAAGTCGATTGTCATCCCTAGGAGAAGGGGAAACCACGGTTGTGTCGGCCACCAGGGGGTGATCAACACCACCGTCGCCTTCTGATTCAGTACTTGGAGAAGGAATCTGGAGATCGTATTGAATGGGGGGAACGCATAGTGTGTACCCCGTGACCAGATCTGGCGGAATGCGTCCACTGCGGATGCTTCCGGGTCCGGTCTCCAGCTGTAAAAGCGAGGCAATTGTCGATTGAGGCGAGATGCGAAGAGGTCCGTGTGTAAGGGACCCCAAAGATTCCACAAAGCCCGAAAAATAGAACGGTCTAATGTCCAATCGCTGGAATCCCTCAAATAACGAGAATTCCAGTCTGCCACTGTGTTGGACACACCAGGAAGATATTCCGCAATAAGAATGATGTCCCGGGACAAGCAGAAGTGCCAGAATTCGGATGCGATGTCTGCCAGTACCCTGGACCTCGTCCCCCCAAGGCGGTTGACATATTGAACCGCAGCCACATTGTCCATGCGTAAAAGAACGCAACAATTGGTATTGTGAGGGATAAAACTCTTGATAGCAAAGAATGCTGCCAAAAGTTCCAGGGCATTGATGTGGAGGAGAGACTCCTCTACGGACCATCTCCCTCCTGTGGTATTGCGCCCGCAACGAGCCCCCCAGCCTTGACGGCTCGCATCGGACTCTATTATGATGTCCGGGCAGGAATTGAATATAGTCTTGCCGTTCCATTCGACGGCATGGCGCAGCCACCAGTGTAATTCCTCCACTGCCTCCGGGCAAAGGGCAACTTCGTCTGCATAGCGGAGACCCTGGCGTATGTGAAGGTTCTTGAGTCGTTGAAGGGCCCGATAATGAAGTGGGGCCGGGAAGATGGCTTGAATCGAGGCTGATAATAGGCCGACTATGCGTGCAATCATCCTCAGGGACACTCGACCCCTGCGCAAAGTCGTTCTGATTTCCTTACGAATCAGAGCTAATTTGGAGGTTGGTAGCATCAGAACGGCACGTTTGGTATCCACTAGGAAACCTAGGAATTCTAGTTCTTGTGAGGGAGTCAGCACAGATTTCTTGTGGTTGATGAGGAATCCTAAGTCCTCCATCAGAGAAACCGCCCATTGTTTGTGTAACAGGGCCTGCGTTCTGGAACGTGCCATGATCAGCAGATCGTCCAGGTAGATGATAAGCCGTACCCCCCTGCTCCGGAGCGCGGCTACCACCGGTTTCAGTAACTTGGTGAAACACCAAGGGGCTGATGATAATCCGAATGGCAGGCAGGTGAACTGCCACATTCGGTCCCTCCATAGAAACCGAAGAAACGGTTGGGACGAGTGGTGAATAGGAACGGTAAGATATGCGTCCTTTAAGTCGATCTTCACCAACCAGTCTCCTGGCCGGAGAAGGTCGCATAACAGATGGATACCCTCCATCTTGAAGTGCCGATATATCACGTGTTGGTTTAAATCTCTTAGATTTATCACCGGGCGATAACCGCCATCCTTCTTCTTTACCAAGAAGAGGTTGCTTACAAAACCGGGGGACAAGGGGTTTACCTCTATAACCGCCTGTTTGGATAGGAGCTCTCGGAGCTCGTTGTCTATGAGTGCTATGTTTTGAGCGGAAAACTGAATGGGTGGAGGTATAGAATTCAGTACGGGGAGAGATTGGAACTCTATCTGGTATCCTGCTACCGTATTGAGGATCCACACGTCTGCCGTAATCATGGACCAGACGTGGGTAAAATACATCAGTCTGTCCCCCACCGTTGTGTGTGGAATGGAAATTGTGTGTGTACTCACCGGTCGGTGGACGAGACCTAGGATATCCGCGGCCTCCACGTCCTCTCCAGGGGCGTCCTCGAGGGGGAAAGAAAGGAGCCGGCTGGGCCACCGGCATGGTGTACTGTTGTTGAGCGGGAGCAAACTGTTGGTGCGCAGCTCTAACATAGGGCCTATAGGGGGTTGAGCGGCCGGCAGATCGGCCTCTGCCTCTACCGGCCTTGCCAAAAACCTTGGTAGTTTGGCCTGTTTTCTTTAGTGAGGTCTGCGCCTTATCTAGACTGGAAAATAGGCTGACCACCTTATTAATGTTCTTAATGAGATCCTCTCCGAAGAGGAGACCTTCCGCGGAGGGTCCGGGCTCATTCTCCGCTAAATGACTGAGCTGGGGTTCCAGCTTCATTAAAATCGAACGGCGACGTTCGGTAGAGCACGCCGTGTTTGCGCTGCCTAGCATGCATATCGCACGCTGGGCCCAACCTCTAAGTTGTGACAAGTCTATAGGTTGGTCAGCTGAGGCTGCTTGTTCAGATAAATTAAGAATCTTTGTGAGCGGTCCAAGCAGATCAAGTATGCGATCCTGTATTAATTTGAAGGACCGTTCAATGCCCTTCTTGGAATATTTGCCAGCCCGGGTCAGGTACTTAAGGAGGACCGGGTCTATCTCTGGGGTGACCGCCACCTTCTTGGCCACATAGGGCCTAGGGCATTCCATCCTGAGTTTGTTCCTATTTGTGCGGTCTAGTGACCGTCTAGTCCAATGTTCTATGTACTGAGCTACGTGTGGTAGTGGCGCCCAGTCACCTGAGCGAGGATGTATGATCTCATCAGGATTGAAGAGTGGTTGTCCCTGAGCGTCTAAAATCGCCTCACTGGACACTTCAGGTTCGGCATTATGACAATCAGCCTGAAACCCCGCATCTTCATTATCAGAGTCAGAGTCCGTGGCTTGAGCCGTGTCCGACTCGCCGGATGACTCGTCGTTGGACGTGTTGTATGAGTCCGGTTTTATACGCCTGGCGGACTTCAGCCCTTTTTTAATATTCTCCTTGGGGCACAAGGGTCGAGGGAGGTCACTGAGATGCGGGGTGCGGCAGGCCGGTTCGGGTCCTGCCTGGGGCACATTATAAACTTCCCCTGCCGGGGAGTCGTAGTGTACGTTCACATGTTTACGGTTTTGTGTCACTTTACCCTTAACTGGCTCAGTAGATGTAGAGGGCAAAGAGGGGTCAGAACGTACATTAGCAGCCAGAGCTGCCTGAATGGACTTAGTAATCAAGTCCTGAATCTGGGAAGCGGACATAATTTGGGAGGCTTCAATATCAATAGCCTCATTAACATGGGTAGAAAATGGAGTAGAATTATCTCCAGCCATCCTATAGATGTCAGTATGAATAAGGGGGAAGCTACAAGTAGCCTAACTGACAGCAATAAACTAACTTAGATAACTCACTGGGATCAATACCTAAATGCTGGCGCTCCTCTCACCGCTCGCACAACACTGGCGACGGTGAGAGGAGGAGGATCCTAGTAAGCAGAGCTCACAGCCGTAGTCTCGCGAGACTACGGCTAGAACTTCTGTGATAGGACGCGCGGACTCAGCGGAGGCGCGTCGCAAGGGACGCGTCACTCGGACACGCCCCCCGAATGTTGCAGAGCCCGCGAAAAGGACGAGAGCGACGAAAATAAGCCGAAGAAGACGGCGCGAAAGTAGGGTAAAATGGCGCCTGACAGGAGAGAGGACCCGGAGTAACAGAACCGGGAACAGTGAAAAACACAAAGGGGGAATGTAGAGACTGAAAAGGAAGATAATAATAACACTGAAATACAATTAATAGAAAATATAGGACAGTATATATAGAAATATATAGAATGAGTTGGAAAAAACAAAACCAGGACAACTGGAGAAATAGGGACACTTGAAAGGGTCCCCACACACCAGTAACCTGGTACAATGAAAGAACAATAAAGGAAATCTCTATATGAAAAACAATGAAGATAAAATTGTTATACTTAACTAGCTGCCATGAGCAGAAAGAAAGAGGAAGAGGAGATCCAGCCAGCCCCTTATATAGGGTCTCCGCCCCAGGGGAGGGGATTCCAGGGGCTGCTGGGAGTTGTAGTTTTAATAAAAAAAAATTTCTAATGTTATGAAGTAAATTCTCTGTAATTTTCTGCTATGGGCATTAAAAAGAAAGGTTTAATGCAAGATATGAGCCTCCTGTCTGATATATAACTCAGGATCAGTACAGGATAAGTAATGTAATGTATGTACACAGTGACCCCACCAGCAGAATAGTGAGTACAGCTCTGGAGTATAATACAGGATATAACTCAGGATCAGTACAGGATAAGTAATGTAATGTATGTACACAGTGACCTCACCAGCAGAATAGTGAGTACAGCTCTGGAGTATAATACAGGATATAACTCAGGATCAGTACAGGATAAGTAATGTAATGTATGTACACAGTGACCTCACCAGCAGAATAGTGAGTACAGCTCTGGAGTATAATACAGGATATAACTCAGGATCAGTACAGGATAAGTAATGTAATGTATGTACACAGTGACCTCACCAGCAGAATAGTGAGTACAGCTCTGGGGTATAATACAGGATATAACTCAGGATCAGTACAGGATAAGTAATGTAATGTATGTACACAGTGACCCCACCAGCAGAAAAGTGAGTTCAGCTCTGGAGTATAATACAGGATATAACTCAGGATCAGTACAGGATAAGTAATGTAATGTATGTACACAGTGACCCCACCAGCAGAAAAGTGAGTTCAGCTCTGGAGTATAATACAGGATATAACTCAGGATCAGTACAGGATAAGTAATGTAATGTATGTACACAGTGACCTCACCAGCAGAATAGTGAGTACAGCTCTGGAGTATAATACAGGATATAACTCAGGATCAGTACAGGATAAGTAATGTAATGTATGTACACAGTGACCTCACCAGCAGAATAGTGAGTACAGCTCGGGGGTATAATACAGGATATAACTCAGGATCAGTACAGGATAAGTAATGTAATGTATATAGGTTGGTCAGCGGTGTCTGTGCTCTTCAGTGACCTGTTTTGTCCTCTGTAGGTTTACACCATTAATCTGGAGTCTCGGTACTTGCTGGTGCAGGGGGTCCCGGCCATCGGTGTTATGAAGGAATTGGTCGAGCAGTTCGCTCTGTACGGAGCAGTAGAAGAATACAATCCTCTGGATGAATACCCGGCCGAGCAGTTCACAGAGGTTTATCTCATCAAATACCAGCGCGTACAGAGCGCACGGTGAGACCCTCAGGCGGAGGATGCTTTATGTATTAAAGGGGTACTCAGCTGGAAAATATATATATTTTTTTAAATCAACAGGTGACAGAAAGTTAAACAGATTTGTAAATTACTTCTATTAAAAAATCTTAACCCTTCCAGTACTTATCAGCTGCTGTATGATCCACAGGAAGTTCTTTTCTTTTTGAATTTTCTTTCGGTCTGACCACAGTGCTCTCTGCTGACACCTCTGTCCATGTCGGGAACTGTCCAGAGCAGGAGAGGTTTGCTATGGTGATTTACTTCTACTCTGGACAGTTCCTGACATGGACAGATGTGTCAGAAGAGAGCACTGTGGTCAGACTGAAAGGAAATTCAAAAAGAAAATAACTTCCTGTAGAGCATACAGCAGCTGATAAGTACTGGATGGATTAAGATTTTTAAATGGAAGTCATTTACAAATCTGTTGAACTTTTTGGCACCAGTTGATTTAGAAAAAAATGTTTTCCAGTGGAGTACCCCTTTAAGGCAGTGTTTCCCAATCAGGATGCCTCCAGCTGTTGCAAAACTACAACTCCCAGCATGCTCGGACAGCCAAAGGCTGTCCAAGCATGCTGGGAGTTATAGTTTTGCAACAGCTGGAGGCATCCTGATTGGGAAACACTGGATTGGGGATAATCTACTGTCCGGGCATGCTGGGAATTGTAGTTTTGCAACATCTGGAGGTCCACAGTTTGGAGTTCACTTGTTTAGATGATCCCTAATTGTACAGTATTATATACTTATTTACTAAATTTGTGGTCATGTTTTTTTTCTTTTTTTTTTTTTACAATTCACAACTATTGTTTCTCTCTTTACTTTCCAGAGTCGCCAAAAGGAAGTTAGACGAACGCAGTTTCTTCGGAGGAATCCTTCATGTCTGCTACGCCCCGGAGTTTGAGAGCGTACAAGAGACCAGAGAAAAACTACAAGACAGAAGGCGGTATGTGGCCCGAGCAACCGCGGAAAAAGGTCAGATATATCACAAATCCTGACTTGTACATAGGAGGCAGTATTATAGTAGTTATATTCTTGTATATAGGAGCAGTATTATAGTAGTTATATTCTTGTATATAGGAGAAGTATTATAGTAGTTATATTCTTATATATAGGAGGCAGTATTATAGTAGTTATATTCTTGTATATAGGAGGCAGTATTATAGTAGTTATATTCTTGTATATAGGGGCAGTATTATAGTAGCTATATTCTTGTATATAGGAGCAGTATTATAGTAGTTATATTCTTGTATATAGGGGCAGTATTATAGTAGCTATATTCTTGTATATAGGAGCAGTATTATAGTAGTTATATTCTTGTATATAGGAGCAGTATTATAGTAGTTATATTCTTGTATATAGGAGAAGTATTATAGTACTTATATTCTTGTATATAGGAGGCAGTATTATAGTAGTTATATTCTTGTATATAGGGGCAGTATTATAGTAGCTATATTCTTGTATATAGGAGCAGTATTATAGTAGTTATATTCTTGTATATAGGGGCAGTATTATAGTAGCTATATTCTTGTATATAGGAGCAGTATTATAGTAGTTATATTCTTGTATATAGGAGAAGTATTATAGTACTTATATTCTTGTATATAGGATAAGTATTATAGTTGTTATATTCTTGTATATAGGATAAGTATTATAGTAGTTATATTCTTGTATATAGGATAAGTATTATAGTAGTTATATTCTTGTATATGGGAGGCAGTATTATAGTAGTTATATTCTTGTATATAGGAGGCAGTATTATAGTAGTTATATTCTTGTATATAGGAGAAGTATTATAGTACTTATATTCTTGTATATAGGATAAGTATTATAGTTGTTATATTCTTGTATATAGGATAAGTATTATAGTAGTTATATTCTTGTATATAGGATAAGTATTATAGTAGTTATATTCTTGTATATAGGAGCAGTATTATAGTAGTGATATTCTTGTATATAGGATAAGTATTATAGTAGTTATATTCTTGTATATAGGATAAGTATTATAGTAGTTATATTCTTGTATATAGGATAAGTATTATAGTAGTTATATTCTGGTATATAGGAGCAGTATTATAGTAGTTATATTCTGGTATATAGGAGCAGTAATATAGTAGTTATATTCTTGTATATAGGAGCAGTATTATAGTAGTTATATTCTTGTATATAGGAGAAGTATTATAGTACTTATATTCTTGTATATAGGAGAAGTATTATAGTAGTTATATTCTTGTATATAGGATAAGTATTATAGTAGTTATATTCTTGTATATAGGATAAGTATTATAGTAGTTATATTCTTGTATATAGGAGCAGTATTATAGTAGTGATATTCTTGTATATAGGATAAGTATTATAGTAGTTATATTCTTGTATATAGGATAAGTATTATAGTAGTTATATTCTTGTATATAGGATAAGTATTATAGTAGTTATATTCTGGTATATAGGAGCAGTATTATAGTAGTTATATTCTGGTATATAGGAGCAGTATTATAGTAGTTATATTCTTGTACATAGGAGCAGTATTATAGTAGTTATATTCTTGTATATAGGATAAGTATTATAGTAGTTATATTCTGGTATATAGGAGCAGTATTATAGTAGTTATATTCTTGTACATAGGAGCAGTATTATAGTAGTTATATTCTTGTATATAGGATAAGTATTATAGTAGTTATATTCTTTTATATAGGATAAGTATTATAGTAGTTATATTCTTGTATATAGGATAAGTATTATAGTAGTTATATTCTTGTATATAGGATAAGTATTATAGTAGTTATATTCTGGTATATAGGAGCAGTAATATAGTAGTTATATTCTTGTATATAGGAGCAGTATTATAGTAGTTATATTCTTGTATATAGGAGCAGTATTATAGTAATTATATTCTTGTATATAGGAGCAGTATTATAGTAGTTATATTCTTGTATATAGGAGGCAGTATTATAGTAGTTATATTCTTGTATATAGGAGCAGTATTATAGTAGTTATATTCTTGTATATAGGAGCAGTATTATAGTAGTTATATTCTTGTATATAGGAGCAGTATTATAGTAGTTATATTCTTGTATATAGGAGGCAGTATTATAGTAGTTATATTCTTGTATATAGGAGCAGTATTATAGTAGTTATATTCTTGTATATAGGGAGCAGTATTATAGTAGTTATATTCTTGTATATAGGAGGCAGTATTATAGTAGTTATATTCTTGTATATAGGGAGCAGTATTATAGTAGTTATATTCTTGTATATAGGAGCAGTATTATAGTAGTTATATTCTTGTATATAGGAGCAGTATTATAGTAGTTATATTCTTGTATATAGGAGCAGTATTATAGTAGTTATATTCTTGTATATAGGAACAGTATTATAGTAGTTATATTCTTGTATATAGGAGCAGTATTATAGTAGTTATATTCTTGTATATAGGAGCAGTATTATAGTAGTTATATTCTAGTATATAGGAGCTGTATTATAGTAGTTATATTCTTGTACATAGGAGCAGTAGTATAGTAGTTATATTCTTGTACATAGGAGCAGTATTATAGTAGTTATATTCTAGTATATAGGAGCAGTATTATAGTAGTTATATTCTTGTATATAGGAGCAGTATTATAGTAGTTATATTCTAGTATATAGGAGCAGTATTATAGTAGTTATATTCTTGTATATAAGAGCAGTATTATAGTTATATTCTTGTATATAGGAGGCAGTATTATAGTAGTTATATTCTTGTATATAGGAGCAGTATTATCGTAGTTATATTCTTGTATATAGGAGGCAGTATTATAGTAGTTATATTCTTGTATATAGGAGCAGTATTATAGTAGTTATATTCTTGTACATAGGAGCAGTATTATAGTAGTTATATTCTTGTACATAGGAGAAAGTATTATAGTAGTTATATTCTTGTATATAGGAGCAGTATTATAGTAGTTGTATTCTTGTCTAGACCCCTAATGTGGTTTGCTTGTTCACTTGTTTCCTGTGTTCTCTGTATAATGTTATCTCTAGATTCTAATTTTTACAGATCGCCAGGGTACAGAGAAAAGAAAAGATGCCCCTAACAATTCCAGTTCAGTGTCTGTACCTGTTGAATCATACTGTCCGGGCCCCTCCACTTGGGGCCCCACTCCTCAGCCGGATGAATTTTTACATATGCAGCCATCATGTTACCCCGAACCTTATCAGGAATACAGATCCACATCTCCTTCAGGCTCTTTTTCTAGAAACCCGTCTTCTGGAGACAATGCACAAGACGTTGTAAGGAGTAACCCCGCCAGGTTTATGCCAAGGACTACCCAGCTACAAGAGAGGCAGAGGAGACGGGAGGCCAGCCTGGCACATTCTCTATCTCTTACTGACTCTCCAGAGGTTGTAGTAGGACCCAAACTACCGGATCTGCCAAAATTAGACCTGGAAGACGATTCTCTAAACACATCTGCCAAATTAATAAGAGGAAAACTAAATCAGGTGCGTATAGTAGTATATACAGGCATTGCTGTACAGCAGTGTTTCCCAATCAGGGTGCCTCCAGCTGTTGCAAAACTACAACTCCCAGCATGCCTGGACAGCCGAAGGCTGTCCGAGCATGCTGGGAGTTGTAGTTTTGCAACAGCTGGAGGCACCCTGGTTGGGAAACACTGCTGTTCACACTTAGTACTTAAGCAAGGGAGGCTGTAGATATGGAGGTACTGGTAAACCGAATCCACAATGAGTATTAAAGGGGTACTCCACTGGAAAACTTTATTTTTTTATTTTATTTTTTTTATCAACTGGTGCCAGAAAGTTAAACAGATTTGTAATTTACTTCTATTAAAAAATCTTCATCCTTCCAGTACTAAACAGCTGCTGTATGATCCACAGGAAGTTCTTTTCTTTTTGAATTTCCTTTCTGTCTGACCACAGTGCTCTCTACTGACATTTCTGTCCATTTTAGGAACTGTCCAGAGCAGGAGTGGTTTTCTATGTGGATTTGCTCCTACTCTGGACAGTTCCTAAAATGCTAAAATGGGCAGAGGTGTTAGCAGAGAGCACTGTGGTCAGACAGAAAGGAAATTCAAAAAGAAAAGCACTTCCTGTGGATCATAACAGCAGCTGATAAGTACTGGAAGGATTAAGATTTTTTTAATAGAAGTAATTTACAAATCTGTTTTATTTCATGGCACCAGTTGATTTAAAAAAAAAAAAAAAAAATTTCGGGTGGAGTACCCCTTTAATGACATCACCATGCTTGATTTCAGGGGATGTGATGTCATCAGAATCTTTACATTAGTTCCGCCTCTTGCTTTAGGCCTTTAAATTCAAACAACTATTGAGGTTCACACTGCGTTTTATTACTACAATTTTGTGTTTTTAATAATCATGTAATATGTATTTAAACATAGCGGTTGATTTATGTTGTGTAGTGTCCATATCCCACTGCCATTGGATTCGGTAGAGTTGTTAGGAGGCGTGCTCCTTTTAATGAATCTGACAGTGGAGGCCCCGCTCCCTTCTACATTGGCAAAGTCAGCATAAACCCCCAGACAAGTTTGAGGGTTAGTACACTTGTATTAGAAGACCAGCACGTTCCACCAGAGCCCCTGTGTCTTCAAGAGACTATGTATAAGTTGTATGTAGTTAGCTCCCCCTAGTGGTGGCTGCAACCAGCCAGAATTTAAGTCCTGTCTTTGTCAGCTATTTGAGCTTTGTATCTTAAAAAAAAATAATAATAAATTCGAGCCCCAACCAGTATGAAGATATACTAAGGATTAGGGATCGACCGATATCTGTTTTTTAGGGCCGATACCGATAATCGGTGGAGGTTAGGGCCGATAACTTATACCGATATTCCGGTATAAGTTATCGGCTATTTACCACCCCCCCCCCCCCCCCCCGCAGCTATTTACCCCCCCCCCCCCCCCCCCCCCGCGACACCGCTGCAGATCATAGATTTAAATCGGGCACTTTAAATCAATGCACTGCAGTGGCTTTTGCGGTGCCATAGGCCGCCGCCACCCGCTTCTCACCCCCTGCCTGTCCGGGGGTCCTGAGACCAATCACCGCCACCGCTCCCCCCGCCGCACCGCGACCGCCGCCACGCCGCGCCGCACCCCCGACCCGCCGCACCGGCCCCATTGCCTCCCCCATCCCCGGTTTTATAATTACCTGTTCCCGGGGTCCACTCCACATCTGGCTCCGATGGCGTCCTCCTGAACTGTCACTGTGCGCACTGACTGTGACGTCACGTCGCTCACGTCACTCGTCATTGCGCACAGCGTAATGCAGGACGTAGCAGGAGCAAGAAGTAGCGTGGGCCCCGGGAACAGGTAATTATAAAACTGGGGATAGGGGAGGCAATGGGGCCGGGACGGTGGGGGGTGCGACGCAGCGGGTCGGGGCGGTGCGGGGCACTATCGGCTTATCTGCAAGGTAATTGCCGATACCTATAATGCCAAAAATTGTGATTATCGGCCGATAATATTGGCCATACCGATAATCAGTCGATCCCTACTAAGGATAGGTGATAGTGTATGATTTCTGGGGCTCCCACTGATTACTAGCACAGGGGTACCTAGTCTACCATTCCTGCTCACCCCAAAACAGGTAAAGTGTAAGTATGGATCATGCACACAGCTGGAACATTTCAGTCTATGGGGTTGACTAAAACCGCAAATGAATGGAGACTCTGGATCCCTGTTCTAGTATTGTGGACTTTCCAGCAATCATACATTTATGTTACCAGTAATGTTCTGTTTTTTTACAGGTTTCTCAATCCCCCACAATAACCAAACCAGAGGCCACGAAGACTGAAACCCAATCTGCACCTCCAGTAAAACAGAGGAGAAGAATATGAGGGGGGGGGGAAAAGACGCATTGAATATTTAAAGGGGTATTCCAGGAAAAAAAAACATATTTTTTTTGTTTTTATATCAACTGACTTCTTAATCCTTCCAGTACTTATGAGCTGCTGAAGTTGAGTTTTTTTTTCTGTCGACAATAGTGCTCTCTGCTGACACTTCTGCTTGTCTCAGGAACTCAGTTGCAGAGTAGGAGCAAATCCCCATAGCAAACCTCTAATGCTTCGGACAGTTCCTGAGACAAGCAGAGGTGTCAGCAGAGAGCACTGCGGTGAGACAGAAAAGAACAACTCAACTTTAGCAGCTGATTACAGGAAGGATTAATATTTTTAAATAGAATTCATTTACAAATCTTTAACTTTCTGGAGCCTATTGATATATAATTTTTTTTATTTTCCTGGAATACTCCTTTAAGTCTTCAGATCTGAAGGGGTATTCCAGCATTTAACAAAAAATGTCTCAATTTTAACATCAGTGTTGAGGGATAGCCAATGTCATTGTATAAATCTACCACAATCGTGCACCTAAATTCCTGTATTGTATTCTAATTGTTACACATCCACACCATTTATTTGGTGTAGGATGCTATTGTGGCACTTGTAGTCCACTGCAGGAATCCTCCATTGTATGCATTTTTATGCTGGGGATCGCCCCTAGCAACGGACCACAAGGGCAGGATCTACCGTATTTTTCGCCCTATAGGACGCACCGGCGTATAAGACGCACCCAATTTATAGGTGCAAAATCTAAAAAAATAAAGATTTTGAACCCAATAGTGGTCTTCAACCTGCGGATCTCCAGATGTTGCAAAACTACAACTCCCAGCATGCCCGGACAGCCGTTGGCTGTCCGGGCATGCTGGGAGTTGTAGTTTTGCAACATCTGGAGGTCCGCAGATTGAAGACCACTGCATAGGAGGTAATACTCACGTGTCCCCGCGGCTCCGGACCCGTCACCGCTGCCCTGGATGTCGCTCCATCGCTGTCGCCGCGTCCCCGTCGCTCCGGAACGTCTCTGCTGCCGGCCGAGTATCCTCGCTCTCCATCGCCACCATCACGTCGTTACGCACGCCGACGCACGTACGCGATGACGAGGAAGGAGAGCGCCGGCCATACAGGGGATCCCTGAACGGAGAAGACACCGAGGAGGCAGGTAAGGTCCCTCCCGGTGTCCTGTAAGCACTAACCCGGCTGTTCGGGACCGCCGCGGTAAAATCGCGGCGGTCCCGAACAGCCCGACTGAACAGCCGGGTTAGTGTCACTTTCCCTTCAGACGCGGCGGTCAGCTTTGATTGCCGCGTCTGAAGGGTTAATACAGGGCATCACCGCGATCGGTGATGTCCTGTATTAGCCTCGGGTCCCGGCCGTTGATGGCCGCAGGGACCGCCGCGATAGGGGTGTATTCGCCGTATAAGACTCACCGACTTTTTCCCCCCCAGTTTTGGGGAAGAAAAAGTGCCTCTTATACGGCGAAAAATACGGTACTCCCCCAGTATAAATGCACAACTGCATTTGGGGTTGAGCACCTCCAGCCATTTGAGACCACATCTTTGTTGTTGTTTATGTCTTTAAAGAAGACACAAAATCTGGGGACTAGATGGACCCAAGCGGGGACTGGAGGTAACTATAATTTGTTTATGTCTCTATTTTTATAAGATACCGGCCGTTTGATGGGAAAAAAAATAATAGTAATACCAGAATGCCACTTTAATAATACATAAGATAATATATATATATATATATATTTTTTTTATTGTTGTAAATTGGTAAAAAAAAAAATTTTTTTAAACAGATGGTTTTGGAATTTATTTTGCATGTGCTACTTCAGGGTTTGGTACTGATCTACACAGGGATACATTATGGAAAACACCATAAAAGTCCACATGGGCAGCTTGGTCCTTACAACCACAATATAGATGGCTGCTCCGTCCTCATTCCTGAGCTGCTATAACAGGATATATAGTACTTTTTGTGGACTGGCAAAGAATTAAGAAATGATCAAGATCCTGTTTCTCACTTTATTCTTGAAGAAAATCCATGTCTCCTCCTGCTGATGTGATGCTGTGTGAATATAGGCCTATGGGTCGCAGGGTTCTGCAAATGCTTGGCTCTCGAATGCCATGATGCTCTGCAAGGAAAAAGAAAGAGAATTTCACGACACTGCGCTGCACACAGAACAGCAAATCTAAGTCTATGATCTAAGACCTACATTTAAGAGGGGAACTTTAAAGGGGTTATCCAGAGAAAAACTTTTTTTTATATATATATCAATTGGGTCCAGAAAGTTAAACCGATTTGTAAATTACTTCTATTAAAAAAATCTTCATCCTTTCAGTACTTATGAGCTGCTGAAGTTGAGTTGTTCTTTCTGTCTAAGTGCTCTCTGATGACACCTGTCTCGGGAACTGTCCAGAGTAAAAGCAAATCCCCATAGCAAACCTCTTCTACTCTGTGCAGTTCCCGAGACAAGCAGAGACATCGGCAGAGAGCACTGTTGCCAGACAGAAAAGAACAACTCAACTTCAGCAGCTGATAATTATTGGAAGGATTAAGATTTTTTTAAAAGACATAATTTACAAATCTGTTTAACTTTCTGGAGCCAGTTGATATAAAAAAATAAATAAAATAATTAAAAAATTTTTTCCTGGAATACCCCTTTAACTGCTTGCCGCATTAGGACCAGCCAGCTTGTCCTGAAGCTAAACTGTCACAGCATGTAAACATGACTTCAGCTGTCATAGGCAGCTTATGGTCACAGACATCGGCCGCAGGACCCCCCGCGGCTGGCCTCCCATCAATGCAGTAAATCAAGTGGCTTCATGGCCGCCACTGCGCCGAGTGAAGAAATATACTGTACATGTCACATGCCCCCCGGCACACCCCCTCCATGCAAGGCCGTCTCTATCCCTGCAACGGTCAGTCACCCCTGTGCAAATCCCTAATTCAGGCCTCAAATTAGCACCGAGCACTCCTATTTAAAGGCAACAATTCATTTCCACATATGGGGTATTAATGTAGTCAGGAGAAATTTCATTACTTACCGTATATACTCGAGTATAAGCCGAGTTTTTCAGCATGATTTTTTTGTGCTGAAAACTCCCCCCTCGGCTTATACTCGAGTGAACAAAAAAAAGTTTCTGGCTTTAGCTGTGAGGGGGTGGTCCCGGCCATCCATCTCCGCCTGTCAATCCCTTCTCAGTGGTCTTCAACCTGTGGACCTCCAGATGTTGAAAAACTACAACTCCCAGCATGCCCGGACAGCCATCGGCTGTCCGGGCATGCTGGGAGTTGTAGTTTTGAAACATCTGGAGGTCCGTAGGTTGAAGACCACTGCGGCCTTCGTCATCATCCAGACCCCCCTTTTGTTTTCTACTCACCTTCCCTCGGTGGGAAGGAAGGGTGAGCTGGCCCCGGAGCAGAGAAGAGGGCCTCCCGGTGAAGATGGACAGCCTGGAACGACTAACCCTCCCCACCGGACGGTCCCTACAGCATAGATGGCCCGGACCAGCTCACCCTTCCTTCCCAGCGAGGGGAGGTGAGTAGAAAACTAAAGGGCAGTCTGGATGATGACGAAGGCCGCAGTGGTCTTCAACCTGTGGACCTCCAGATGTTTAAAAACTAAAACTCCCAGCATGCCCAGACAGCAATCGGCATGCTGGGAGTTATAGTTTTGTAACATCTGGAGGTCCGCAGGTTGAAGACCACTGAGAAGGGATTGACAGGCGGTGATGATGAAGGGGGGGGGGAGGATGACGAGGGGGATGATGATGATGGGGGTGTTAATGACGGGGGTCTAGATGATGACGGGGGGGGGGGATGATGTATTTCCCACCTTTAGGCTTATAGTCGAGTCAATAACTTTTCCTGGGTTTTGGGGGGGAAAGTAGGGGCCTTGGCTTATATTCGGGATGGCTTATATTTGAGTATATACAGTATATTGTGTGTGTGGGGGGGGGTCTTTTCTCTTTTTACCACTTGTGAAAATGAAAAATTGGGGGCTACGCCAGCATGTTAGTGTAAAAAAAAAAATATATATATATATTTTTTTTTTTTTACACTTACATGCTGGTGTTGCCCATATTTTTAATCTCCACAAGTGATAAAAGGAAAAAAGACCCTTAAAATAAGTAATGCAATTTCTCACAAGTACAGAAATACCCCATATGTGGACGTAAAATGCTCTGGCGCACAACGCTGACATAAATGCAAAAATAAATAAATAAATAAATAAAAACACCCACATGTGACCCCATTTTTGGAAACTACACCCCTCAGGGAACTTAACAAGGGGTGCAGTAATGTAATTTTTCATTTGCACAGCCCACTGTTCCAAAGATCTGTTCCAGTGGGGTGTAAATGCTCACTGCACCCTTTATTAATGAAAAATTCATCAATCACCTGTAAGGTGTTAAGGCTCACTGGACCTCTTGTTACGTTCCTTGAGGGGTGTAGTTTCTCAAATAGTATGCCATGTGGGTTTTTTTTTTTCTCTCTGACCACAGTGCTCTCTGCTGGCACCTCTGTCCGTGTCAGGAACTGTCCAAAGCATTAGAGGTTTGCTATGGGGATTTCCTCCTACTCTGGACAGTTCCTGAGACAGACAGAGGTGTCAGCAGAGAGCACTGTGGTCAGACTGAAAAGAACAACTCAATTTCAGCAGCTGATAAGTACGGAAAGGATTAAGACTTTTTAATAGAAGTCATATACAAATCTGTTTAACTTTGTGGAGTCAGTTGATAATAATAAAATTGTTTTTCACCGGAGTACCCCTTTAACATAGGCTGTGGGGATTTACACAGAAGCCTATGTTTACACAGCCTTAGTAGCTCAATAAGTTAACAAAAAAATGGCTCCCAGACCAACATTTCACACAATTTCTAAGCCAAGTATTCTCTATTCCACTGTTTTCTAATCTGGGTGCCTCCAGCTGTTGCAAAACTACAATTCGCAGCATGCCCAGACAGACGCAGGGTTAGAAAAACATAGCTGCTTTCTTCCAAAAACAGTGCCACACCTCTCATCAGGATGTGTGTAATATTACAACTTGACTCCCTTTCCTTCAATAGAACTGAGCTGCAATACCACATGCAGCCTGAGGACAAAAGGGGTGTTGTTTCAGGAAGAAAGCGGCTATGTTTTTCTATCCTTGGATTTTTTTCATTCACTGACAACAAGTAAGGTTTTGAAACGTGTATAGGACACCTATAAAAACTGATGCATAGGGGAAAAAAGCATCTGCTGGTAACAGCTAAGGCCTCGTTCACATTGTTGTCGGACTTCGCTATTTGGAGTTCCGTCGGCGATCTGACCCAAAGGACGGGAGTTTCTCCGCTAAAATCCTGTAAAATTACCAGGTCACCGACCGACCCCATGAAAGGGAATGGGATCCATCATGACCATGTAGTAGCTGTTTGCATCCGAGCCGTTTCAGGGTCCGATCGGCTCATTAAAAAAAGCCAGATGGACCCTTGACAGGTCGATGCAAACGGATGTGTGAACCTAACCTAATCCAAAGAGCCACTGATCAATGAAAGGACAGATATCAATGGCTGCCATAATCCATGTCGCCACTTTTTCCTCTGTATATTAACGCCTTAAGGTTTTTCCGTTTTTGCACTATTGTTTTTTCCTCCTTACATTTTAAAAATCAAAACCCTTTCAATTTTCCACCTAAAATTCCATATTACGGCTTATTTTTTGTGCCACCAATTCTACTGTGTAGTGACAGTCGTTTTACCCAAAAAAATCCACGGCGAAACGGGGAAAAAATTCATTGTGCGACAAAATTGTAGAAAAAACGCCATTTTGTAACTTTTGGGGGCTGCCGTTTTTACGCAGTGCATTTTTCAGTAAAAATGATACCTTATCTTTATTCTGTAGGTCCATACGGTTAAAATGATCCCCTACTTATATAGGTTTGATTTTGTCGTACTGCTGGAAAAAATCATAACTACATGCAGGACAATTTATATGTTTAAAATTGTCAACTCCTGACCCCTATAACTTTATTTTTCCTTGTACAGGGCGGTATGAGAATCAATTTTTGTGCTGCGATCTGAGGTTTTTAGCGGTACCATTTTTGTATTGATCAAACTTTTTGATTGCTTTTTTATTAATTTTTTCATGATATAAAAAGTGACCAAAAATACACTATTTAGGACTTTGGAATTTTTTTGCGTGTACGCCATTGACCGTGCACTTTAATTAACAATATATTTTTGTAGTTCAGACATTTCCACACACGGTGATACCACATATGTTTATTTTTATTAACACTTTTTTTTTTTTTTAATGGGGGGGGGGGGGTGATTCTTTTATTAGGGAAGGGGTTAAATGATCTTAACTTTTTTTTTTCCACCCTTTTTTTTTTTTGCAATGTTACAATGGCTATAGCACTGCACACATTGATATGCTACACAGATCATCGCCGTGCATTAACATGGCAATGATCAGTGTTATCAGCGGTCGATTGCTCAAGCCTAAATTTCAGGCTTGGCGCAATCAACCACTGATCGGATGCGTAGGAGGCAGGTAACGGACTTTCCGCTCGCGTTCTAGCTGATCAGGACGTCGCAATTTTACCGCGATGGTCCCGATCAGCCCGACTGAGCTGCCGGGAGTGTATTTGTGTTACTTTAGACGCGGCGGTCAACTTTGAACGCTGAGTCTAAAGGGTTAATAGCGTGCGGCACAATGATCGTGGGTGACCCCGCTTTATAGACCGGGTGCAGGGAGTACAGGTACGCCCTGCGTCCTTAAGAGGTTAAAGAGTACCTGTCGTCAAACCAAATTTTCGAAACTAACTCAGATTATATTCCCTAACTACTCCTAACACACCTCCTGCCCTTAAAAATAAAAAAATCTGAGTTTTAAAAAACTGTGCATCATACCTTTCCCCTTGCTCACATTGTGTGAGCTCCTGGCAGGAGAAAGTGGGCGTTCCCCAGCAAGAGCGACATCACTGAAGCCTGTGAGAGCTGTGCCTCGCCATGCCCCGCACACACTTCCTGAGTTTGGTCTCCTGCCAGGACGGGACGGGACCAAACTAACTGTATGACTTGCAGAAGGGAACAGAGCCACCTAGTGGCTGTTTTTTCAATCGCAAATAAAGGTTGAGAATTTTAACAGCAAGTAAATAGCAAAGTGCAGGGATGTGGAAATCCTATAGCCTGACGCCCAGGACAAGTAGTTTTGGGTGCCGGGCAGGTGAATTGTTTATAGATTTAGCCCTGTATCGGGCAGGGACAGACCGACGTCCCCCTTATTTTTCTTTAATGTCGATGTGAGGCGCAGGAGCCGATGGAAGTCTACACCTCACACCAGCACTCAGAGTGTATGGAGGGGGCGGCGGCCTCCAGCTGACCGCAGAGCCCCCTTATCTCCCCTCCCGGAGGATGCAGCTCTACACAAGAAGACACAGCAGGGGGAGAGAGAGGACGTAGACAGCTCCGTGCACAGCTCCATCCCCCGCACACAGCTCCCCCCTCCCCGGCTCTGTCTAGACAGGACCTAATCCACCACGGGGAGGTTGCTTGTTTGCACGGGGAAAACACAGAGCAGGGGGGGAGGGGAGGATGGAAATCTCACCTCACACCGCGGTGACTACAGCTCTGATGTCCACTCATGGCGGCTCAGGTGAGGAGACCGAGAATACAGGCGGCGGCAGGAAGGGTGGTTGTATATGTAGGGTGTGAGTGTATGTGTGATGTGTATGTAATGTATGATGGGGGAGGATGGTGTATATCAGTATTTCCCAACCAGGGTGCCTCCAGCTGTTGCAAAACTACAACTCCCAGCATGCCCTGGGCATGCTGGGAGTTGTAGTTTTGCAACAGCTGGAGGCACCCTGGTTGGGAAACACTGGTGGATATGTATGGTGTGAGTGTATGTGTGTATGATGTCTATGTGTGATGTGTATGTAATGTATGATGTGTGTATAATGTCTAAGTGTGATGTGTATGTAATGTATAATGTGTGTATGATGTCTGTGTGATGTGTATGTAATGTGTGATGTGTGTATGATGTCTAAGTGTGATGTGTATGTATGTAATGTATGATGTCTGTGTGATGTGTATGTAATGTATAATGTGTGTATGATGTCTATGTGTGATGTGTATGTAATGTATGATGTGTGTATGATGTCTGTGTATGATGTCTGTGTGATGTGTATGTAATGTATAATGTGTGTATGATGTCTGTGTGATGTGTGTGTAATGTGTGATGTGTGTGTATAATGTCTAAGTGTGATGTGTATGTATGTGATGTATGATGTGGGGGGGCAGCGGCAGGTGTATGTATGATGTGTGCATATGTATGGTGTGAGTGTATGTGTGTATGTAATGTATGATGTGGGGGGGGGGCAGTGGCGGGGGTGTGTGTGTGTGTGTATGTATATGGGGGCAGTGGATGATGCATGTATGATATGTGTATGCATGAATGTTTTGTATAGGAGCGGACTGTCACGTCGGGCATTAGGGCAGTTGTACCATCTAATTTTATTTATTTTTAGTGGCACCCGCACTAAATTACACCCCCAGAATCCCGCCCTTCATACTCACCCGCCAACCAAGAGCCCCACGGATGCACGCAAACACGCCCGAACCAAAACTACAACTCCCAGAATGTTGCACCATAACCTAAACTGTAGAACTATAAAGTGTAACATGCTGGGAGTTGTAGTTTTGGTTCAGGTCAGCTGCAGAGCTATAGGCTGCATCAGGGCATGCTGGGAGTTGTAGTTTTGGTTCGGGTCAGCTGCAGAGCTATAGGCTGCATCAGGGCATGCTGGGTGTTGTAGTTACTAACTGTAATTCCCAGTATTCCTTGACACAGACTATGGCTCTGCAGCTGACACAAACCAAAACTACAACTCCCAGCATGTTACACAATAACCTTAACTGTACTATACAGTGCAACATTCTGCAACACCCACACAACCATAGGCTGTATCAGGGCATGCTGGGAGTTGTAGTTATCTAGTAACTAAATGCAACTTCCAGCATTTTCTGACACAAAATACAGCACATAAACTGGAGAAGCAGAACACCCCCCAGTAACATAAGTTCCTATTGAGACTGAAAAAAAGTGATTAAAATATTTTAATAAGTGCATATACATGTGAATAAGCCCCTTTCCTAATAAAAGTTTCCAATTTTCTTTAAATAAAAATGTACAAAAATAAACATAAGTGGTATCGCTACATGTGGAAATGTCCAGACTATTAAAATATTATGTTAATTAAACTGTACGGGGAACAGTGTAAATGTAAATAATTGTCCAGAATTGTTCATTTTTGGTCACTTCATATGAGAAATTTTTTAAGGTGATCAAAAAGTTACATGTAGACTTATCTGGGCTTGTCTGGGGTGTAAGAGGAGCTACAGCTCTCCGGCCGCTAATAGCCTGGCATACTGCGATCACCTATTAACTAGGGGTGTGAATCGCAAATAATTTGGCGATTCGATTCGAATCGCGATACCAGGGTGGCGATTCGATATATCGCAATATATTGCGATACTGTCATGTTGGCGATATATCACGATATATCGCGATATTCCCTATTAAAAGCTTGGGAAAACTTATTCTAGCTGAGAAAGAACAAGATCCCGCGAGAGTTGTCCTGTGAGTGCGTACGTTCTCCTTCCTGTTTGTTCTGAGTCTGTAGTCTCGCGGTAGCAGCCTGCGAGTGGGACAGAGCTGATAACAGGTACACTGCCAACTAGTGGTCAGGAGTTTAAGTGTTATAAAAAAAATAAGACAGACAAATAGGACTGTGACTCAGTGAGTGAAATACAGTAAATGTTAATTATAATAATTTATAAAAAAATCGATTCTCAGAATTTTAAAATCGATTCAGTATCGCGGAACAAAAAATCGCGATAATCGCGAGCAGTGTCTAAAGGGGTCTTATATCCATCCCTGGTGGCCTAGTGGGGGGGATCAGACTATTTTGGTGAAAATTATTTTATCTGCCAGGACAAGTGGATTTTCTTGAGGGACAAGTAGATTGTGTTCCGCTTTAGTCCCTTGGACAAGTAGTTTTTTTTTAAAATTTCCACACCCCTGAAAGTGTCTTATAATTACTTAAGGAACAATATATTAAAAGTTTAGTTTGGTGACAGGTTCTCTTTAAGATTATATATTACAATTCTATACTGTGTCTGCATTGCGGAGATCAAGCTCTATGGAAAAACAGATCTTAAATCTCACCTTACTGTCCGGTAAGCAAGGACCGAACGCCTCCAGTAAAAGGTTTTCTTCTCTGACCGCTTTTTCAAAATCTGAATAGGATAGCTTGCTGTCATGGTCGTGATCCTGCGGGAGAAGGCAGAGAACACACGTCTTAGGGCCCACTCGCAGTACAGGATTCCCGAGCAGAGACAATCCAGTGCAGCAGCCTTCCATTGTTTTCAGTGGGATTCTGCTGCACATGCACACTGCGGAAATTTAAATATGGTGGGGGAAATTTATCAAAACTTGTGCAAAGGAAAAGTTGCCCATAGCAACCAATCAGATCGCTTCTTTCATTTTGCAGAGGCCTTGTTAAAAATGAAAGAAACCATCTGATTGGTTGTTATGGGAAACTGGGCAACTTTTCCTCTGGATAGGTTTTGATAAATTTCGCCAAAATCTGCCGGGATATGCATTGCTGTCAATGGTCATGTCCAAGCGGTGCTATCCACGACCTGCTGTGTGCATAGTGCGGTGTTTCCCAAACAGGGTGCCTCCAGGTGTTGCAAAACTACAACTCCCAGCATGCTTGGACAGCCTTTGGCTGTCCAGGCATGCTGGGAGTTGTAGTTTTGCAACACCTGGAGGCACCCTGTTTGGGAAACACCTGCGTAGTGTCTGCCAAGAATTTCTCCGTAGTGTGAATGCGCCCTGGCATACATACCGTATTTTTCGCCGTATAAGACGCACTTTTTCTTCCCCAAAACTGGGGGGAAAAAGTTGGTGCGTCTTATACGGCGAATACACACCTATCGCGGCGGTCCCTGCGGCCATCAACGGCCGGGACCTGCGGCTAATACAGGACATCACCGATCATGGTGAGGCCCTGTATTAACCCTTCAGACGCGGCGATCAAAGCTGACCGCCGCATCTGAAGGGAAAGTGACACTAACCCGGCTGTTCAGTCGGGCTGTTCGGGACCGCCGCGATTTCACCGCGGTGGTCCCGAACAACCCGACTGAATAGCCGGGTTAGTGCTTACAAGACACCGGGAGGGACCTTACCTGCCTCCTCGGTGTCTTCTCCGTTCAGGGATCCCCTGTATGGCCGGCGCTCTCCTTCCTCGTCATCACGTCGTCGCGTACGTGCGTCGGCGTGCGTAACAACGTGATGGTGGCGACGGAGAGTGAGAATACCCGGCCGGCAGCAGAGACGTTCCGGAGCGACGGGGACACGGCGACAGCGATGGAGCGACATCCAGGGCAGCGGTGATGGGTCTGGAGCGGCGGGGCACGTGAGTATTACCTCCTATGCAGTGGTCTTCAATCTGCGGACCTCCAGATGTTGCAAAACTACAACTTCCAGCATGCCCGGACAGCCAACGGCTGTCCGGGCATGCTGGGAGTTGTAGTTTTGCAACATCGGGAGGTTCGCAGGTTGAAGACCACTATTGGGTTAAAAATCTTTATATTTTTTTTATTTTGCACCTATAAATTGGGTGCGTCTTATACGCCGATGCGTCCTATAGGGCGAAAAATACGGTAAATGCACACTGTCAGGATGTGAGAAAAAAAAATGGGCACAGCCTAGATCAGTGTTTCCCAACCAGGGTGTCTCCAGCTGTTGCAAAACTACAACCCCCAGCATTTCTATACAACTATAAATACCATCTTTTTTAGTGTAATTTCCACCAGGTCCTTTATGCCTTCGTCTGGATCTTCCTCCGTCGGCTGCTTGAGAAGACTGTTCTTCAGCATGTGGAACATCTCTTCTCTGGAGATATAGCCGTCACTGTTCAGATCATACACCTCAAAGCAATCTGAAGAAAAATCCAATGTTCAGACCCCCCACAGTGTTATAAGATCTTAATGGGGATATCCAGAAATAGAATAAAGTCGTTTTTCTTCCTATACCAGCACCACACGTGTCCTCAGGTTGTGAGTGGTATTACAGCTAGGTCCCACTGAATTATATGGAGCCAAGTTGTAATACTACATACAACCTGAGGACAGGGGTGACGCTGTTTTTGGAACAAATCAGCTCTGTTTTTTCTGTTCCTGGATAACCCATTTAATCTGAAGCTGCAGATTTGATGCTGCTGATTTTAAGGTAAACTAAATGACTGATCACAGCTTCAAATCCTGCACATCAAATATGCACAGTATACAGTAGGTGTGAATACATCCCTTAAAGTGTACCTACCTGTCGTCAACAAAAACTTTTTATATCATATACAGGGTGGGCCATTTCTATGGATACACCTTAATACAATGGGAATGGTTGGTGATAACTTCCTGTGTGTGGCACATTAGTATATGTGAGGGGGGGAAACTTTTCAAGATGGATGGTGACCATGGCGGCCATTTTGAAGTCGGCCATTTTGAATCCAACTTTTGTTTTTTCAATAGGAAGAGGGTCATGTGACACATCAAACTTATTGGGAATTTCACAAGAAAAACAATGATGTCCTTGGTTTTAATGTAACTTTATTCTTTCATGAGTTATTTACAAGTTTCTGACCACTTATAAAATGTGTTCAATGTGCTGCCCATTGTGTTGGATTGTCAATGCAACCCTCTTCTCTATATACTGCTATATACTACTATATACACTGCAGGAGAAATGCTAGCACAGGCTTTCAGTAACCGTATACACTGCTATATACTACTATATACACCGCAGGAGAAATGCTAGTACAGGCTTCCAGTATCCGTATACACTGCTATATACTACTATATACACCGCAGGAGAAATGCTAGCACAGGCTTCCAGTATCCGTATACACTGCTATATACTACTATATACACCGCAGGAGAAATGCTAGCACAGGCTTCCAGTATCCGTATACACTGCTATATACTACTATATACACCGCAGGAGAAATGCTAGCACAGGCATCCAGTATCCGTATACACTGCTATATACTACTATATACACCGCAGGAGAAATGCTAGCACAGGCTTCCAGTATCCGTATATACTGCTATATACTACTATATACACCGCAGAAGAAATGCTAGCACAGGCTTCCAGTATCCGTATACACTGCTATATACTACTATATACATCGCAGGAGAAATGCTAGCACAGGCTTCCAGTATCCGTATACACTGCTATATACTACTATATACATCGCAGGAGAAATGCTAGCACAGGCTTCCAGTATCCGTATACACTGCTATATACTACTATATACACCGCAGGAGAAATGCTAGCACAGGCTTCCAGTATCCGTACACACTGCTATATACTACTATATACACCGCAGGAGAAATGCTAGCACAGGCTTCCAGTATCTGTATACACTGCTATATACTACTATATACACCGCAGGAGAAATGCTAGCACAGGCTTCCAGTATCCGTATACACTGCTATATACTACTATATACACCGCAGGAGAAATGTTAGCACAGGCTTCCAGTATCCGTATACACTGCTATATACTACTATATACACCGCAGGAGAAATGCTAGCACAGGCTTCCAGTATCCGTATACACTGCTATATACTACTATATACACCGCAGGAGAAATGCTAGCACAGGCTTCCAGTATCCGTATACACTGCTATATACTACTATATACACCGCAGGAGAAATGCTAGCACAGGCTTCCAGTATCCGTATACACTGCTATATACTACTATATACACCGCAGGAGAAATGCTAGCACAGGCTTCCAGTATCCGTATACACTGCTAATTACTACTATATACACCGCAGGAGAAATGCTAGGACAGGCTTCCAGTATCCGTATACACTGCTATATACTACTATATATACCGCAGGAGAAATGCTAGCACAGGCTTCCAGTATCCGTATACACTGCTATATACACCGCAGGAGAAATGCTAGCACAGGCTTCCAGTATCCGTATACACTGCTATATACTACTATATACACCGCAGGAGAAATGCCAGCACAGGCTTCCAGTATCTGTATACACTGCTATATACTACTATATACACCGCAGGAGAAATGCTAGCACAGGCTTCCAGTATCCGTATACACTGCTATATACTACTATATACACCGCAGGAGAAATGCTAGCACAGGCTTCCAGTATCCATATACACTGCTATATACTACTATATACACTGCAGGAGAAATGCTAGCACAGGCTTCCAGTATCCGTATACACTGCTATATACTACTATATACACTGCAGGAGAAATGCTAGCACAGGCTTCCAGTATCCGTATACACTGCTATATACACCGCAGGAGAAATGCTAGCACAGGCTTCCAGTATCCGTATACACTGCTATATACTACTATATACACCGCAGGAGAAATGCCAGCACAGGCTTCCAGTATCTGTATACACTGCTATATACTACTATATACACCGCAGGAGAAATGCTAGCACAGGCTTCCAGTATCCGTATACACTGCTATATACTACTATATACACCGCAGGAGAAATGCTAGCACAGGCTTCCAGTATCCGTATACACTGCTATATACTACTATATACACCGCAGGAGAAATGCTAGCACAGGCTTCCAGTATCCATATACACTGCTATATACTACTATATACACCGCAGGAGAAATGCTAGCACAGGCTTCCAGTATCCATATACACTGCTATATACTACTATATACACTGCAGGAGAAATGCTAGCACAGGCTTCCAGTATCCGTAGTTTCAGGTGCTGCACATCTCGTATCTTCACAGCATAGACAATTGCCTTCAGATGACCCCAAAGATAAAATTCTAAGGGGGTCAGATCGGGAGACGTTGGGGGCCACAAACAGGAAGTTAATATCACCAACCATTCCCTGTACACCGAGGACCGGCGGGGCCCTGTACACCGAGGACCGGCGGGGCCCTGTACACAGAGGACCAGCGGGGCCCTGAAGTCATGAAGTCAGGAGTCTGCACAGATCCCTGCTTCTCCTCTTCTCACTTCCTGTATTTGGTCTCCTCATAGAGACACACGGGCAACAGCTGCAGGGACAGCATTTTTTCACCCATAAATATACACAATTTTTAACCAATGTATATTACAATTATAAATATAATAGTATTATCTACATTATATAAAATGTTTGTGTTGATGACAGGTACACTTTAAGGTTTGTATTATTATTACTCACTTACATTTAATCTTTTCATCCAGCGTTCCCCGGAGAAACACTGACAGGCCTTCAATCCACTCGCTGACGCTGATGTAGCTGTCATTGTCCTTGTCGAATCCGCGGAACACTGGTGAACATAAGCACAAGGGTTACAATGCAGAACGCCACGTGTGACGCCAAAAACGCTGCCAAACAGATGAGCGCTCACCCCTGTCCATGATGATGTCGTCGGTCATGGTGAAGGTGTTGTGCAGGATGTTCCTGAAGGTGTTCCTGTCGATACCGCCCCGGGTGTTGGGGTCTATAGGACGTCCGACTATTGTGTTGTATAATCGGATGAGACATTCCACTTCGTGCCTGGTGACTGCAACAACCAACATGACAATTCATGATTAAAGGGGTACTCCGGTGGAAAACTTTTTTTTTTTTTTTTTTATCAACTGGTGCCCTAAACAGATTTGTAAATTACTTCTATTAAAACATCTTAATCCTTCCAGTACTTATTAGCTGCTGAATACTACAGAGGAGATTCTTTTCTTTTTGGAACACAGAGCTCTCTGCTGACATCATGACCACCGTGCTCTCTGCTGACATCTCTGTGCATTTTAGGAACTGTCCAGAGCAGCATATGTTTTCTATGGGTATTTTCTCCTACTCTGGACAGTTCTTAAAATGGACAGAGATGTCAGCAGAGAGCACTGTGTTCCAAAAAGAAAAGAATTTCTTCTATAGTATTCAGCAGCTGATAAGTACTGGAAGGATTAAGATTTTTTTTTAATAGAAGTAATTTACAAATCTGTTTAACTTTCTTGCACCTGTTGATTTAAAAAATAAAAGTTTTCCACTGTATCCCTTTTACATCTTAAAGGGGTATTCCAGGCAAAAACTTTTTTTTTTATATATCAACTGGCTCCGGAAAGTTAAACAGATTTGTAAATTACTTCTATTAAAAAAATCTTAATCCTTCCAATAGTTATTAGCTTCTGAAGTTTTCTGTCTAACTGCTCAATGATGATGTCACGTCCCGGGAGCTGTGCATGATGGGAGAATATCCCCATAGGAGCTGGACAGCTCCCGGGACGTGAGTCATCAGAAAGCAGTTAGACAGAAAACAGCAACTCAACTTCAGAAGCTAATAACTATTGGAAGGATTAAGATTTTTTAATAGAAGTAATTTACAAATCTGTTTAACTTTCCGGAGCCAGGTGATATATAAAAAAAAGTTTTTGCCTGGAATACCCCTTTAATAACTCCCTACTTTTTTTTTTTTGTTACTTCTTCATGGACATGGCTCTGCGAGAAAATTCCGCTCAGAAATTCTGTTGCAGCAGGGTCCCATAGTTGTAAATGGGATTCTGCTGCACGGTGCACGCAAAAATTACGATTACGCCCTCCGCATGAAAGAATCCTCTCTATGCATTGCTGTCTATGGAGATGGTATATTTTCGTGCACATGATCTCCGGGCAGACATGTGAACATAGCCTAAGACTGTGTTTCTACTTTTCTTTTTTTGCAAATACAAACACTAGTGTTTAACCCTCATTGCGCTATTCTTGTTGTTTTTTTTTTTGTTTTTTTTTGTTTTTTTAAACTCTCATAAAAGTCTATGGAAGAAAAAAAAAAGCTGATATTTCCTGAAAAAAAAACACCATAATCAGAAAGCTGCAATTTTTGAAAACCGGCAATGAGCCCTAAAAAAAATGACAAGAAAGAGTAAAAAATTCACCAAAGTAAAAAAAAATGCTCAGATATGTCCACAGCGTTTCGTTTTTGTTTTTTTTTTGGTTTATTTTTTTGGGGGGGGGGGGGGGGTTTCCCCCAAATGAAAGCCACTCGGTGAAATTTGCAATAGTGGAAGCACAGCCTAATACACCCTATTTTTGGCAAAAAAAAAAATAAATAGTTTTTGTTTTTTTGTGGTGTTTTTTTCAGATATTTTGTTCTGTGTAATCCCAGCCTCATGATGGGCAAGAAAAGGCATCTTGGCGTTTTAGCTTCACTCACTAATACCCAGAGCAGTGATTCCCAACCTGGGTGCCTCCAGCTGTTGCAAAACTACAACTCCCAGCATGCCTGGACGGGCAAGAAAAGGCATCTTGGTGTTTTAGCTTCTCTCACTATTACCCAGAGCAGTGATTCCCAGCCAGGGTGCCTCCAGCTGTTGCAAAACTACAACTCCCAGCATGCTCGGACAGCCTTCAGCTGTCCGGGCATGCTGGGAGTTGTAGTTTTGCAACAGCTGGCTGTCTGGACATGCTGAGAGTTGTAGCTTTTAAACAGCTGGAGGCACCCTGGCTGGAAAACACCAACCCAGATACTGAAAACTACCTTCTCACAGCTGAGGGTTTGTTACAGTTGTCTCCAGCCCAGACAATCCTCTGCAACAGTAATCTCCAGCCCGCACCGCCATAGCTGCTGCAGAACTGTTCACAAAGGCCAAAAACCAATACTATCTGATACCTGCACTGATACATTGTAACAAAATCCAGATGTGTACAGATGACGCATATAGCTCTCAGTTGTAGGGGCCGACAGCAGCGGTATAAGTGCACTTCCGAGTCAAATGAACTACAACTCCCAGCGCTGCTAAGGTAAACCTGGTGCGGGAGAACTACAACTCCCAGCATGTTTAGTTGCTACTACCGGGATACATGACTTACAGTGTCGGGCGCTCTTGCTCAGCGTCTCCGCCAGTTTCTGTAGGTTCTTGCGGTTCATGGCAGCCACATGCTGGGACATGGTGTTGTGGTATTGCTGGGTATTGTAGTGCACGGAGCTTCGGATTCTCTTTCTCTCTATAGCCAAATTCTAAGCAAACTCCTGAGCGCAACAAGCGTTGCCATGGCGACAACTCGAGCCGCCAATCGGCTTCTGCGTGGCGGTGACGTCATCACGCCGGCGCCTTTTACTTGATTGGCTCCTTCTGCCGTAGCGGGCGCACCACGTGACTGTATAAAACAACTCGGGTATCCTAGGTTACTGGAACCCCACGCGAACGTCGCGAAGTGGTGCATGATGGGAATTGTAGTTTCGCCATAGATTGGGGAACGGTGCATTAGTGCAGTGTTTCCCAACCAGGGTGCCTCCAGCTGTTGCAAAACTACAACTCCCAGCATGCCCGGACAGCCTTTGGTTGGGAAACACTGCATTAGGCTGTCCGGGCATGTTGGGAGTTGTAGTTTTGCAACAGCTGGAGGCACCCTGGTTGGGAAACACTGCATTAGTGTATACTCAGGTCTAGATACGCGCTAGATAAGTGCATCTGTACTACTGGTAGTGACTAGAGATGAGCGAACTTACAGTAAATTCGATTCGTCACGAACTTCTCGGCTCGGCAGTTGATGACTTATCCTGCATAAATTAGTTCAGCTTTCAAGTGCTCCCGTGGGCTGGAAAAGGTGGATACAGTCCTAGGAGACTCTTTCCTAGGACTGTATCCACCTTTTCCAGCCCACCGGAGCACCGGAAAGCTGAACTAATTTATGCAGGAAAAGTCAGCAACCGCCAAGCCGAGAGGTTCGTGACGAATCGAATTTACTGTAAGTTCGCTCATCTCTAGTAGTGACCCTGTACCTGTAATAAAGGAGGATAATAAATGTTCCAACCACAGATGGTGCCCCCATAACATTACCATACAGCCTCCCAGATCCCCCTTAATAATGCTAACCAGCTACATACATAGCCAGCCAGTAAGTGTCCCCATTATATACTTGTTTTGTACATATGTTCTTTTGTGAAATAAAAGACTTTATAAATAAATTTAAAAAATGAGTGCCCCCATTATATAGCCAATGCTCCCATTTCATAACCAGCTACTAAGTGCCCCTCATTACATGGCCAGCCAGTAAGTGCTCCTATTACATAACCAGCCAGTAAATGCCCCCTATTACATAACCACCCAGTAAGTACCCCATTACATAACCAGCCAGTAAGCACCCCACATTACATAGC
Source organism: Hyla sarda (assembly GCF_029499605.1). Classification (NCBI taxonomy): domain Eukaryota; kingdom Metazoa; phylum Chordata; class Amphibia; order Anura; family Hylidae; genus Hyla; species Hyla sarda. The sequence continues at coordinate 24,772,648 of NC_079193.1, forward strand.
CAGCCAGTAAATGCCCCCCTATTACATATGCGGTGTCCCGGTACAGGACCTGGTCCTGTCCCTTGTCTGAGGTCCCCGCAGCGAGTCCCTTCATGTCTATAGGGCTCTCCTGTAGGGCTTACCCCTAGTCGCCTCATATAAATGGGTTATTTAATGTATATATAAAATTTAATGTATAGGAAATATCTGTATAGGACCTTAGTGGTCACGAGATACACAGTTATGATGTATAAAATGCTTAAGGACCTTTGGAGGTCTTTCACTGGGTTCATAACTTACAGGTTTGCCAACCAATGAGCTTTTGTCCAGCCTTCTTAATATATAAAGGGGCTGCAGCCACTCAATTCTCTCTCTCTCGAGACTTGTACATGAAAGCAAGCACATCTCATCAGCATCACTTCAATTCATCTAGGCCCAAAGCCTAAGAACCTGCAGCCACTAAACGTGAGTTACTCAAAGCTCAAAAAAACTGAATTCTGTGTGACTACTATCAGCTCAAATATTCTAAAATAGTAGCACAGTGGCTAGCATCAAAAGCTCATTGCTTCCAAGTCCCAGCAAACCTGTGAGGAACCTGTATCCCGGTTCATTCTTGAAAAGACTTCTGTTCAATACTGTTGCATAAAATCTGCAAGTAAAGTTTCTTCATAAGATCTGCTGTGGACATTCCGCTATTTCTCCCTGCCGTATGTGGGTCATTTGGCGGTAGGAACATTACTATTGAGGAAACCGCACCCTGGTGTCACGACATTTAAGGGTTAATACCACCAGACACTACACTATTACCGCAACACCCTAGACACAATTACTCTCCCGGCAACACACATAACCAGCCAGTAAGCGCCCCACATTACATAGCCAGCCAGTAAGCGCCCCACATTACATAGCCAGCCAGTAAGCGCCCCACATTACATAACCAGTCAGTAAGTACACCCCCATTATATAGCCAGCCAGTAATTGCCCTATTACATAACTGTCCAGAAGTGTCCCCATTACCTAACCAGTCAGTAAGTGCAACCTCATACGGCAATGCATTTGCGAGCAGAATCTGCAGAAAGAATAGACAGGTCTGTTTTTTCTGCTGATGCGAGAATCGGGACTCCGAGAATCGAGACTCCGCTGTGTGCACAGTGCAGCAGAATCACACAAATCAATGGAGCTGCTGCAGCAGAATCTCTGAACTGAATATTCCCGCAGGATTCCGCCATGTGAACATAACCAAAAGACTCCCAACACCAGCCTCCCCAATGAGGACCACTACCCCCCCACCATGGCTGCCACAAACACTCGACACAATCATTAAACAATATTTTTATTTCAATTTATAATTCACTTTCATAAAACAGGACAAGTTCTAAACGGGTCTGGTACCGAAATCTAAGCAGCTCAGCTTCAATATGAAGCTGTTAAATATTTAATATATTTATATATATAAAAAAAATAATAAAACAAATGTAGCTTTATACATGCTGACGACGCCAGTAACGATTCCATGCAGGTAAAACAGACGGATATTCACCACTGATAGCGTCAGCTGCGCCTGTATAGAGAAGACATGCGCAAATCAATGCGGGGGCGGTCTGACCGTCCTCGGGGACATGATGGCTATAAATATATATATATATACATATATATATACATATATATATATATATTTTATTCCTGTGACATCCGGCCACAGACATCGCTGTGTGTTACTTCTAGGACTGTTTAAGAAAGCAGCAAACTAAAATTCACCAAGTCCCTGCAACAACTTACCACCACTGGCTGCTGGGACATGCTGGGCCTAGTAGTTCATAGCACCTTTTAAAGCTAAGTGGATAAAATAATAGAATCTTACACACCATATGCCAGTGTTTCCCAACCAGGGTGCCTCCAGCTGTTGCAAAACTACAAGTCCCAGCATGCCCGGACAGCCTGTAGTTTTGCAACAGCTGGAGGCACCCTGGTTGGGAAACACTGGCATATGGTTTTAGGCAAGTAGCTATCACTAAAGAGAGTGTAAATTACTGTGATATATGGAAGGTGGGGGGGGGGGGGGGGTGTAGGGGTCCCAAGCTAATGATTTATAATTTTGTTTTTAATTAGAGGAGTACTCCAGTGTAGGAACACTTATCCCCCCCCCCCAGAGATACATGGATCCTCGCTTGGTGCAGGGGTCGACACGCTCAGTTCCTGCGGAGAGCTGGGGTGCCATGCAGGAGATCGTGGGCAGGCCCAGCCCTTTGGATAGGTAATAAGTGTTCCTGCACCGGAGTGCACTTTTTTTTTTTTTAAATGATCTGGTGCCAGAAAATTAAACAGATTAGCGCATAAAGAGTAGAAAAAAAAAAAAGAAAGAAAAAAAAAATTTAAATAAAAAATAAATAAAAAAAAAGAGAAAAAACTGCAGCGTGTGAACACAGCCTTAGGCCCCTAAAACCACAGTATGTAAACAATACATAGTCCAGGCCAGAACATGAACATCGTGGCCCAGATTTACCAAACAAAAATGCGTCCGACTTATCTATAGCGACCAATCACTGCTCGGCTTTTATTTTAACAACAGAGCAATTTGAGAAATGAAAGACGATCTGTGATTGGTTGTTTAAGGAAATCAGACATTTTTGTTTCTATCTGTAAATCATTGCTCTCCCGCAGAATCCTTTGAAAGTGCGATGGATCAGGAGTATCCGTGCATGCGGGAGCTACAATGGGTTGTAACTTGGACAAGAAAAGAAAAAAAAAAAAAGAAAAAAAAAAAAAACCTTCTTCCTAGGTCACATTAAAAGGGGTTATCCAGGAACAGAAAAACTGATTTTTTTTTTTTTTTTATCATTTTCTTCTTTTTTTTTTTGCCAAACAGCACCACACCTGGTTGTGTGTGGTATTACAACTTGGCTTCATTCACTTTAATGGAGTGAGCTGCAATACTGCACACAACCTGAGGACAGGGGTGGTGCTATTTTTGGAAGAAATCAGCTCTGTTATCTTAATTCTTTAAAGGGGTACTCCCGTGGAAATCTTTTTTATTTTTATTTTTTTTAAATCAACTGGTGCCAGAAAGTTAAACAGATTAGTAAATGACTTCTATTAAAAAATCTTAATCCTTCCAGTACTTTTTAGGGGCTGTATACGACTGAGGAAATGCTTTTCTTTTTGGATTTCTCTTCTGTCACGACCACAGTGCTCTCTGCTGTCCATTTTAGGAACTGTCCAGAGCAGCAAATGTTTGCTATGGGGATTTTCTCCTGCTCTGGACAGTTCTTCAAATGTACAGTAGTGGTTAGTGCTGGGTGGTATGGCCTAAAATTAATATCACAGTTTTTTTTTTTTATTATCGCGGTATCAGCACTACGCAAATAGCATAGGGCTAACGTAGGCAGCGCTAGGAGCCTAGCGTTAGCCCTACACTATTTGCGTAGTACTGCGGATGCGCAGTACTACATTAGCTGCACACGAGGCTTTTAAATCTGTTCCCGTACCCTGAGAGCTAACAGGGACGGGGAACAGAGCCGCGCTCGGCATTCTTGTGACACCGCTAGTGGGCACAGCGACCCCGCTAGCGGTGATGGTAGCGATCACTCTCGCGGGGGGGGGGCACATTTGACACCGCTAGTGGGCACAGGGACCCCGCTAGCGGTGATGGTAGCGCTCGCGGGAGGCATTCTTGTGACACCGCTAGTGGGCACATGGATCCCGCTAGCGGTGGGGACACTGGCTGACAGGCGCAGCGGGGGGACACAGTAAATGGATTAGCTTCTATGGCCCGATTCCGCTCTCAGAATCGGGCCAGAGAAGCACACCGGGACAAGTGAGGGCACCGCGCTGGGCTCTACAATTCATCCGGGGGAAGGGGGAGGGGCCCGACCGGTATAGCGGTATGGGCAAAAATCCATACCGTGGGAAAAAAAAAAAAAAAAAAACGGTATCCGGTTCATACCGGTATACCGCCCAGCACTAGTAGAGGTCAGCAGAGAGCACTGTGGATGTGACAGAAGAGAAAAAGAGAAAGAAGAAAAGAATTTCCTCTGTAGTATACAGCCCCTAAAACGTACAGGAAGGATTAAGATTTTTTTAATAGAAGTAATTTACAAATCTGTTTAACTTTCTGGCACCAGTATATTTATAAAAAAATAATTTTTCCACAGGAGTACCCCTTTAATCTCACTATAACATAAAAGTGAATGCAGTCGCGTCAGGCTTAAAGATAGTCGCCTTATTGCTTTATACTATCCCAGCAGAAGTCATCCGATAGATATGTACTTACTGGGCTCTGAAAATAGTCATAAGTAGCTAACCTTACCTTACCCTACTGTTGCAAAACTACAACTCTCAGCATGCCCTGACAGCCATAGGCTGTCAGGGCATGCTGGGAGTTGTAGCTTTGCAACAGCTTGAAAGCCATAAGTTAGAGAACATCTCTGTTTAACAGTAAATTGCTTATTTTCACAAAATGTGGGCTAAATATTTCCCTATAAATTCTCAACAATCAGATCGGGGAGTTTACAGGCCTTAAGTGCAAATCCTGAACGTGTCTCCCGAAGAGGGTGCTATTCTGTGCTGAAGCTCCATTCTATAGCAAAAGACACTTAAAGGGGTACTGCTGTGGACATTTTTTTAAAATAAACTGGTGCCAGAAAGTTAAACAGATTTGTAAATGACTTCTATTAAAAAATAGTTATCCTTCCAGTACATTTTAGCAGCTGTATGCTACAGAGGAAATTCATTTCTTTTTGGTCTTGTCCACAGTGCTCTCTGCTGACACCTGATGCCCGTATCAGGAACTGTCCAGAGCAGGAGAAAATCCCCATAGCAAACCTATGCTGCTCTGGACAGTTCCTGATACGGGCATCAGGTGTCAGCAGAGAGCACTGTGGACAAGACCAAAAAGAAAATCAAAAAGAAATGAATTTCCTCTGTAGCATACAGCTGCTTAAAAGTACTGGAAGGGTAAAGGTTTTTTTAATAGAAGTAATTTACAAATCTGTTTAACTTTATGGCATCAGTTGTTTAAAAAAAAAAAAAATAAATAAATAAATAAATTGTTTTCCACCGGAGTACCCCTTTAAAGGACATCTGCAGCAAAATACAACTTATCCCCTATACACAGGATAGGGGATAAGTGTTTGATTGCGGGGGGTCCGACCACTGGAACCGACCGTGATCTCCCAAACGGGGCCCCACATTGTCGCTCTATGTGAGCGTACACCCCCTGCACATGCGCGTACGCCCCCTGCACATAAAGTATTATTGGCGAGACGGGTGGCCACAAACACTGTCACGCTGCCGTCGGCACGCCTCCTGCATGGGAGAGCCGCAGCCCCATGCAGAAGATCGCGGGGGGTACCAACAGTCGGACCCCCACGATCAAACCCTTATCCCCTATCCTGTGGATAGGGGATAAGTTGTATTTTGCTGCAGATGTCTTTTAAGGCCATGTTCACTTGGCCGAAAATGGGAGCTCGAACCACTCGGATATACTCTGTCTCATAGACGGCAATGCATTTCCGAGCAGAAAGAATAGACGTGTCCGAGCAAAACTTTCCCACTGAATTCCTCCGTGTGAACATAGCCTTACACATACATACAGGCGACCATAAATGCGATTCAACATGTCCCTACACATGTCCCTACGCAAACCCTATGAGATGCGAAGATGCAGAATCTGTATCAGAAATTAGGGTTCAAATCCCCATTGCTGCCTGGACCGTTGTGCTCCGTGCCTCACTATAGCACTGGTTTGTAGCAGGTCTGCAGTGTGAACTCTTATTGATGGCTGCCTGGATTGGTTACATTTAGGGCGCATTCACACTACAGGATTTTGGAGCAGAGAAACTCTGCCAGGAAGTTGCAATGCTGCAGCCCCCCATTGTTTTCAATAGGATTTTGCTACACCGGGAACAATGCTAAATTTCAGCGGTGGAAAATTCCAGAACATGTGGACATGTTCGTTCTTTCGGCGGATGCGCTGGGACACACATTGCCATCACTGGTGACGGTGCAGGTCCTAGCATAGACAGTCGGAACCTGCTGTGCACGGAATGGCCACCCGAAATTTCTCCAGGTGGATATTCAGTAGTGTGAATGCGCCCTTAGGATAAGTCTGGGGTTTGAGGTAACATTACTGTGCGAGTGTGGTACCAGATATTGTGCTAGGAAAAAAAGTCACCCCCCCCCTCCCCTCCCTTGTATAATACAGTTACCAAAAAAAAAAATGTATCTCTGGTGGCAATTAAATAAAAAAAAAAGTGACTCCACATTGCGCAGGGTGTTCCCCTCGGAGATGCTTTTGTCATGAAACAGTCAACTGCGGCACAGAAGATCTAAGTACAGAACGGGGATGGAGTTGGGCTGTTCACAGTCATTGCACGTGTGCGGGCGTATCTAAGGATTGTTATTCAGAATCCGAGCTGGAGGCGTGAGATTTCTTTTTCTTCTTCTTGCTGTGTTTCTTGTGCTTCTTCTTTTTCTTGGCTTTATACTGTAAAATAGAAAGGAACATTGTAATATTTACTTAGGTAAAAGAGAGAATACAGAAAAGCACAGTCTGCAGTTACATCTGTTACCGTTATCGGGCAAACTATATACTGTAGTAACCAACCTATATACAGTGGTCACTCAAGTTACAATATCAATCGGTTCCAGGACGACCATTGTATGTTGAAACCATTGTATGTTGAGACCATAAATCTATGGAAACCTGGTAATTGGTGCTGAAGCCCAAAATGTCATCCAAAAAAATAGGAAAAAGTGAGGATTAAAGAATAATAAGTAGATAACTAATATAGATAAAGCAAATCCTTTATTACTTTTATATGTAAGATCTGCTGGGAGTTGTAATCACTGTCTATGTAGAGGACAGGAGCTTCTTCAGGGTCCTGTACATTACACACAATGTCCTAAAAAAGTAACATGGAGCCGCCCTCACCTGGTATCCAAAGGAGCAGCTAACTGTGGTTTAAGTTAAGTGTACAGAACATGTAATACCTCCCTGTACTGTAGGAGGCGCTAACAGACAGCAGTCAGTGCATACACTTCAGTAATACAGGGGGTTTTACCAGTGAATGCCCATTCTGATTGGTCGGTTCTTCCAGACATTGACACGTTTCACAGATCTGGACTATCCGTAGCATTGGATGTTGAGTCTGGTTTCAACTTACAATGGTCCAGAAAAGATCATTGTATATTGAAACTATTGTATGTTGAGGCCATTGTAAGTTGAGGGGTCGCTGTACGTCTGTTACTGAGTAAATAGCAATCTGCAGCTATTTTTTAATAGGTCGAGTGGATAAAATTCATCCAGCAAATTCAAGCATCATATCCTGAGAAAGACGACCACAGCTGAATAGATTTTTTTAAATCTTATATAGACCCAAGAAGCTTAAAAATGGTTCTTCGCTACTTTATAAAGAACCTGTTATGATTTATTACCCCATATAACTGACATTTTCCACTATCCTTAAAGGGCTACTCCCCTCCCCAGCCACCGGAACTCAATGTTTCGAACGCTGGGTGCGGGCTTCCGCGTTCATGCCCGCCCCCTCAATGAAAACCTATGGGAAGGGGGCACAACAGCCGTCATGCCCCCTCCCATAGACTTACATTGAGGGGGCGAGACGTGATGTCATGAGGGGGCGGGTGTGAACATGGAAGCCCGCACCCAGCATTCGGAACATTGAGTTCCGGACGCTGGGGAGCAGAGTAACCCTTTAAAAGGAGTTATACAGTATCAAAAAACGTATCCCCTATCTCCAGTACGGCACCCCACTCCCCTCATGAATAGAGACATGCCCCCTTCATGTATCCTTATGGGTTCGAGTATCTCCGGCTCTCCCATAGAGATGCATGGAGGGGGGGGGGGGGGGGGATGTCTGCTACAGCTTTGTGCCATGGTCAACACACATTGCATTAAAGGGGTACTCCGCTGCTCAGCGTTTGGAACAAACTGTTCCGAATGCTGGAGCCGGGAGCTCGTGACGTCATAGCCCCCCCAATTACGTCACGTCCCACCCGGGGTGTGACATCATGAGGGGGCGGGGCTATGACATCACGAGCTCCAGGCGCTGGCTCCAGCGTTCGGAACAGTTTGTACCAAGCGCTGTGCAGCAGAGTACCCCTTTAATGCAGGGCACAGGATAGGGGGTCCGACCACATCCGTTTTTTGATACTTTACTACCTCTTTAACGTTACAGTGACGCCATCTGACTTGAACAAGAAAATGTTCTACATGAACCCCAGATACTTACAGCTTGTTCTTCGCTGCTTCTTCTTCTTTTCCTATATGCCTAAAGAATTACAGACCATGTTAGCGAGAATACTTTAAAGATGCACTCTGGGATTTATTTTTTTTTTGCTTATATAATGCAAAATAGGCAATTGTTAAAAAATAATGTAGAGGTTCTTGGCCCAGATTTATCAAACTGTGTGAGAGAAAAAGTGGAGTGATTTCTAGGGATCGACCCATTTTCGGTTTAGCCGATATCGACCGATATTAACGATTTTGGACATTATCGGTATCGGCAATTATCTAGCTGATAATGTCCCGCCCGCCTCCCTGGCCAGAGACCGCCGCCGCCACATTGCCTCCCCCATCCCCAGTTTTATAATTACCTGTTCCCGAGGACCGCGCTACTTCTGGCTCCTGCGGTGTCCTGCACGCTGCGCAGCACAATGACGAGTGACGTCCTCAACGTGATGTCCCCGTCAGTGCGCACAGTGACAGCTCAGGACGCCGCCGGAGCCAGAAGTAGCGCGGACCCCGGGAACAGGTAATTATAAAACCGGGGATGGGGGAGGCAATGGGGCAGCGGCGGCGGTGGTGGTTGGACTAGGGAGGACCCCAGGACAGGCAGGGGGAGAGAAGCGGGCGGCGGTCTCTGGCCCCACAAAAGCCACTGCAGTTCATTGATTTAAAGCGCCCGCTTAAATCATCGCAGCGGCTTCTGTGGGGCCGGGTGGGTGGGGGAAAGAGCCGATAACTTATACTGGAATATCGGTATAAGTTATCGGCTATCGGCCTGAAAGGTCACAGGTTATCGGTATCGGCCCTAAAAAAAAAAAAAAAAAAAAAAAATCGATATCGGTCAATCCCTAGTCATTTCCCCACAACAACCAATCACAGCTCAGCTTTCCCTTTACCAGAGCTCGTTAGCTGACCTGCGATTGGTTGTTGTGGGAAAATCTCTGCACTTTTTCCCTCACACAGTTTGATAAATCTGGGCCCTTGTGTATACCATGTGCTTACCTTGCCTTACCTGATATGGCAGGCACTAGTCTGCAGCCATACTGACTGCAATTCCATCACTGTAATGATTTCCTTATGCTGCCTACATTTCCCATGAATCCTCTGACTGCAGAGAGAGGGGTTGGAGTCTCATCCCTGCACCTGATCATATAGAGATCACCCAGGTGAACTAATTAGACTTATAAGTCGGTTAAAGGGGTACTCCACTCCCCTAGCATTTGGAACATTTAGTTCCGAACGGTGGGTGCGAGCTTTGGGAGTCGCCCCGCCCCCTTGTGAGGCCACGCCACTTGTGACTCTACACCCCGCCCCCTCAATGCAAGTCTATGGGAGGGAGGGGGGCATGATGGCCGTCACACCCCCTTCCATATACTTGCTTCGAGGGGACGAGCGTGAAGTCACAAGGGGCGGGTCGTGGGGATCCCTGAAGCCCGCACCCAGCGTTCGGAACTAAATGTTGAGTGGAATACCCCTTTAAGGTCAGTTCACATGTGCAGTTTTTATGCATTTATATGGATTTGCCCTATAATAACAATTGAGGTGCTTTATGAAATTATGAAGTCCTAAGGCTTTATTTACACATTGAATTTTACAGCATTTTCACGCATTACTTCGTTTTGGCAGTGTTTTTCTGTAATTTTCCAAAATAGCTGTAAAAACAAGTTACACATTTTTACATTTTACTGCACAATTGCAGTAAATATCTCAGTAAATATTTTTGCAGCGCTTTGGGAAAGTCATGGAAAAAACCCAATGTGTGCACACAGATTCAGGGGAGGTGTATAACTATTATATATCCTGATTACATAGAGCTAGAAGCAGTATACAGATAGAGCTGGGGGGGGGGAGGAGTATAATTACTATATATCCTGATCCCATAGAGATAGCAGCAGCAGTATACAGATAGATCTGGAGGGGAGGTGTATAAATAAAAGTATACCATTTTTGTCACCCAACTAAAGTGAGACTTAACATATTGTAACATTCTTTATGATCAGTTTTTAAATTATACCAATGCATCTAAAATTAAGACACTTTGCAATACATTGTAATTAAAAATCCCACCATTTGTTTCTACAACTCCTATATGGACCTCCATGTTTCATGGTAACAGACTACAAACAGATTCTGCCTAGCGCAATCCTGCCATCATGCTCTCTTCTATCTGTCCTCTTTTTCTTGGTAACCTACCAAATGTAAGTTCGCTTAAAGGGGTATTCCGCCCCTAGACATTTTATCCCCTATCCAAAGGATAGGGGATAAAATGTCAGATCGCCGCGGTCCCGCTGCTGGGGACCCCCGGGATCCCCGCTGCGGCACCACGCTATCATTACAGCACAGAGCGAGTTCGCTCTGTGCGTAATGACTGGCGATACGGGGGACGGAGCAGCGTGACATCATGGCTCCGCCCCTCGTGACATCATGGCCCATCCCCTTAATGCAAGTCTATGGGAGGGGGCGTGAAGACCGCCACGCCCCCTCCCATAGACTTGTATTGAAAGGGGCGGGCCGTGACATCACGAGGGGCGGAGCCGTGACGTAACGACGCTCCGGCCCCTGTACCGCCCAGCATTACGTGCAAAGTGAACTCGCTCTGTGCTGTAACGATCCCAGGGGTCCCCAGCAGCGGCACCGCGGCGATCTGACATCTTATCCCCTAACCTTTCGATAGGGGATAAAATGTCTAGGGGCGGAGAACCCCTTTAAAGTAGGAGTCAAATGAAAGGAAGTATGACTGCCGGGGTACACTACAAAGGATTAGATTGTTGTATAAAAAGGAGGCACAATGCTAGTGTGAACACACCATTAACTGTTATTCAATTGATTCCAAAGGATAGGGATAAGATGTCTGATCACTGGGCCCCCGCCGCTAAGGCCGTGCAGCACCCGCATTCTATGCTGGGCTGCATCTCCAGTCACTGAAAGCTCTTTTTCGGGACAGGAGACGCCCCCTCATGGCGTCACGCCACGTCCCCTCCATTCATGTCTACAGGAGGGGGCGTGGGGTTAAGTCACGTCTCCAGTCCCAGAAACAAAGAGCTTTATAAGACTGGAGACGCAGCCCTGCATAGAATGCGGGTGCTGCATGGAGATCGCAGGGGGGTCCATGGATAGGGGATAAGACGTCTTTGGCCTGACAACCCCATTAAAGTAAACAGCAGAGCATATCCCTGATGGTATCACTATACAACCCACTAACCTCTCCTTCTGATTCTGATCCAGAAGAGGAGTCATAAGAAGAGTCTCTCTGATCATTGCCGTCTGGATGTCTTCTCTTCCTGCTTATACTTTTCCCGTCCTTTAGTTTAAATTAATAAACACAATAATTATTTGCTTGGGCGTGAAGAAATACTAAGAAATACTATTAGCTGCGTCAGTGATATCAAAGTCTTTCGATGTAAGTGACCAACTAGTTAGGATATATTTGGTATAGTCATATAGGAAATTCTGAGTTAAATGGGTACTCCGGTGAAAAACTTTTGTAAATTTGTAAGATTTGTAAATTACTTCTATTAAAAAAAATCTTAATCCTTCCTGTACTTATTAGCTGCTGAATACTACAGTGGAAATTATTTTCCGTTTGAAACACAGTGCTCTCTGCTGACATCATGACCACAGTGCTCTCTGCTGGCATCTCTGTCCATTTTAGGAACTGTCCAGAGTAAAAGGAAATCCCCATAGCAAACATATGCTGTTCTGGACAGTTCCTAAAATGGACAGAGATGTCAGCAGAGAGCTCTGTGTTTCAAAAAGAATTTCTGCTGTAGTATTCAGCAGCTAATAAGTACAGGAAGGATTAAGATTTTTTAATAGAAGTAATTTACAAATCTGTTTAACTTTCTGGCACCAGTTGATTTAAAAAAAATAAATAAAAAAATAAAAAAAGTTTTTTCACCGGAGTACCCCTTTAAAGGGCAACTGTAGTGGAACACTTTTATATATGCCCGTGCCTCAAAAATAAACTCATACATACCTTCCACTTCCTGGGGACGGGGACGCCGCAGAGCCGTCGGCGCATCACCGGCAGCACCAATGTCCCGCCCCGGCTGGTGATAGGCTGAGCCCACTGTCATGTTAGAAGCCGGCCAGAGCTCCTTACATGACAGTGGGCTCAGCCCATCACAGGCCGGGGCGGGACATTGGTGCGGCCGGTGATACGCCGATGGCTCTGAGGCGTCCCTGTCCCCAGGAAGTGGAATGACGTCAGCACTGCCGGACTGTGAGGCCTGTGCCGGACCAACGGGGGCTCGTAGGAAGGTATGTACGAGTTTATTTTGTTTATTTTTGAGACCCGGGCATTTATAAAAGTGTTCCACTACAGTTGTCCTTTAATAGTAAGGCCTTGTTCATGCAGCAGAATTTCTGAGCAGAATCTGGGGGGGAATATTCCACAAGTAAAATTATGTTGGAGCAGAGTCCCATTGTTTTCAATGAGATTCTGCTGCACAGTCCACACTGCAGAATTTCCTCGCCGGAAACATCTGGCGCGGAAAGTCAAATTCCGGCCTCTGCAGAATCAATTGACAAGGCAATTCTTTTGTCCGAATTTACTCGGAAATTCCACATTTCCGAACAGTCCATCAGTCAGCGCTTGCTGCGGACAAGATGTCCGGCAGGACTTTCTGCCAATATTACACTTAGGCTCCTATGTTCAGGATCCTCATGTCTAGATAAGATTGAAAAAGCGGATCCAAAGAGCGTCTCTCACTCTGAAGAAGCTGTTTTGTACTACACAGATAGAGATCACTGATGTAATTCTTAGATTGCCCTGTGGTGGCACTGCAGGGAAAATGAAAACTTGTTGCCAGGTATGTAGCTTATAGCGTGTCACTGGGGATATGAGCAGTGAAATACTTTGTTATCACTAAATTATTTAAAGCATTTACTTCACTATTACAAAAGTGAAAAAAACTGAAAAATTCAAAGATGATATTTTCCATAATAAAAACATTTTTCCATAGGAAAATGATCATTTGTATTGTGGCAAATACTGTGATATCTTATAACCGCAAAAGTGACACAATACTGAAAAACATGAAGACGCTTGTTAGATCAGAAGGATAAAGAGGGGGGGGGAGGGGCTTCATCTTTATCTCTTCTCACCTTATCTTTCTCGTGCTCCTCTTTGGATTTCTTCTTCTTCACAGAATCCTATATAGGGGTACAAATAAATGATTTGAGAGCAGCTCATTCCTTATAGGATAAGCACAGTTCCCCAGATATATTCATACTTCATGACTAAGTCCATATTGTACCTAAACGTGCTCTTAGCATCTTCAAGTATTTTGGACTTAGAGGATGCAGACAGTTTTTATTTTTGCGTTATTGGTTTTTCTCCCCGCTTTTATTTTATTACACAGACCCATATGTAGGCTTGTTTTGTGCGCGACCAATTGTACCTAGTACCTTTGTACAGAATATTACTGATTTAACCCCTTAAGGATGAGGGGGTTTTCTCATTTTCCCACTTTAGTTGTTTTTTCCTTCTCACCTTCTAAAATCATAACACCTACAGACCCATATGAGGTATACGGCAAAACTAGAAAAAAATATTTGTGGGGCACAATTGAAAATGCCATTTTGTAACTTTTGGGGGCTTTCGATTCTATGCAGTGAACTTTTCGGGAAAAATTACACCTTATATTTATTCTGTAGGTCCTTACGGTTAAAATGATACCCTACTTATATAGGTTTGATTTTGTTTTACTTCTGTAAAAAAAAAAAACTGCAACAAAATTAGTACGTTTAAAATTGTCATCTTCTGACTCCTATAACTTTATTTTTCTGCATACAAGGCGCTATGAGGGCTCTTTTTATTTTTTTTGCACCATGATCTGTAGTTTTTATTGGTACTAGTATTGTTTTGATGGGACTTTTTGATTGCTTTTTACAATTTTTTTTAGGGTATACAAAGTGACCAAAAATACGCAATTTTGGCCATTGACCGTGCGGTTTAATTAAAATTATATTTTTATAGTTAGCACATGGCGATACCATATGTTTATTTTTGTCTTTTTTTTTTTAATGGGCAAAGAGGAGTGACAAACTTATTAGAAAAGGGGTTAATTCACTTTTTTTTTTTACTTTTTTTATTTTACTTTTCTTACACACAATTTTATAGTCCCCATAGGGGACTATAACATGCAATCTTCTGATTGCATGCACTTGTTTAATGCTTGTTTAAGCATAGCATTGATCAGTTATTGGTGTTCTGCTGCTCCAGCCTGGCTGGAGCATCAGAGTTCCAATTGGACGGCGAGGAGGCAAGAAAGGGCCCTCCCGCCGTCCTCAAAGCTGATCGGGACACAGCGATTTTACTGTGGTGGTCCCGATCAGCTTTGCTGAGGTGCCAGGACCATCTTTTTTTTTTTATACGCCACAATAAACTTTGGATCGTGACGTTTAAGGGGTTAATGGCGGGCATCACTGCAATTGGTGATGTCCGGTATTAGCTACGGGTCCCTGCGGCTGATAGTCGTCGTCATCGGGACCACCCCGCTATGACGCGGGGTCAGCTTGTGAGCCCGCTTCATATAAGGGAAGAGGGGCAAGGACGTACAGGTACGCCCTTCGTTCTTAAGGAGTTCATATGTGTAAAGTCCCCATAGGGGACTATTAATAGCAATAACTCGATTGCTATTAGTATTTAGTGTTATGCAATGACATTGCACTGATTAGTGATATTGGCGATCCACTTGTATAGCCTGTCAGAAGGCAGACCGTACAAGTAGGTCCAGGAAGATGGGAACAGAGCAGGTAAAGGGAAACCCCGTCCATCTTGACTTATCTGACCCCCTGCAACCACACTGGTCAGATGAGTGTCACAAAGCCCTGCTTTAATGCTGTGATCAGTATCCTTCATTAGCGGCGGGTCGCGGCTGCTATCAGCATTCTATAAAGTGAGCGCAGCTCCTGTGCAGGGCGTAAATGTATGCCATGGTCAACTAGGTACCAGGCAACAATGGTGGACATTTACGCCCTGCATGCTTTAGGGGGTTAAATTATATTTCACATATTTTACTGGGAAGAAGTTGAACGTGAAAATGTCCTCTGCCACTGAATGTAACATGTGGCCATGAAACTGCGTCTACTTTGTAAAAAGTAGAAAAGAATGCTGCCTGCACATATATAGGATGCGTCCTACCTTGCTCTCAGAGTCAGAGCTGCTGTCTGAAGTCTTGCGGGAATGCTTTTTCTTCTTTTTTCTCTTTGAAGTTTTTTTCTTGGTCTTTAAAATAAGAGGATAACAACAAAATTAAACTTTCTAGACCGCAAAGCTATTTGTTTATTGTATTTAAAAGAAACAGCTGGGGATAGAGCCTTCTTATTCTTCCTTATAACAGCTCTACTAGAAGTACAGAGCAAAAGGAGGTCTTCTGTAGAAATAGTTGGCCCGACCAATCACGGTGGCCCGACCTCACAAACAATGCATTCTTCATATAATTTTGAGTTGTAAAAAGATTCTTTCGGCATCTTTTTATTTGCTCCCTGTAATTATTTACTATCCTTAGACTAGTGTTACCCAACCTGTGGCTCTCTGAGCTACAACTCCCATCCTGATAGGAATTGTAGTTTTGCAACAACTGGAGAGCCACAAGTCGGGAAACACAGGCTATTGATCAGAAAACTGTGCCCCCCCCAACAGCTGTGAAACTATGACTCCCTGCATGCACCCGAGTGTGTGTTGAGTTGTATTTTCATAGTGAGATTGGATAAAGTAATGCCAAGACAATACAGCGGATGATATGCGTACACTCACCTCAATTTCGGATTCTTCAGAACTGCTGGAAGAAGCAGAAGTCGATGATGTAGAGGAAGATGATGAAGACAACTTGACCACAGACAACAAAAAGAGGAAAACTTGTGAGACGTATATTAAAAATTATGCAGTTCTTTTACTAACCTAAGCAAAAATGAATGAGATGCAGACAATGCTGCCCGTGAGTCACCTCTGGATTCACATGTTTAAGGTAGGGTCATACATGTCCTATTTTGCTGCGTATGACTTCAAAGGGTAGGAAAAAAAAACACAGCAGTAACTGCTAAGCAAAATAGGTCACGTGTGGCCCTACTCTAAAACCAAACTCTTGAAGGGATTGTCTAGGATTAGAAAAACATGGCTGCTTTCTTCCAAAAACAGACCCACAACTAGTCACAGGTTGTATCTGGTATTGCAGTCTATCTAGGCTTAAAGGGGTACTCCGGTGAAAACCTTTTTTCTTTTAAAATCAACTGGTGGCAGAAAGTTAAACATATTTGTAAATTACTTCTATTAAAAAATCTTAATCCTTCCTGTACTTATTAGCTGCTGAATACTACAGAGGGAATTATTTTCTTTTTGGAATGCTCTCTGATGACATCAAGAGCACAGTTCTCTCTGCTGACGTTATAATAATAATAATATATAATAATAATAACGCTTTATTAATTGTTGTCCTTAGTGGGATTTGAACCTAAGTCCCCAGCACTGCAAGGCAGCAGTGCTAACCACTGAGCCACCATGCTGCCCTTAGCATACATCTGCTATGCATGGTTGCTATAATGGACAGAGATGTCAGCAGAGAGCACTGTGCTCGTGATGTCATCAGTGTTCCAAAAAGAAAGGAATTTCCTCTGTAGCATTCAGCAGCTAATAAGTACTGGAAGGATTAAGATTTTTTAATAGAAGTAATTTACAAATATGTTTAACTTTCTGCCACCAGTTGATTTAAAAAGAAAAAAGGTTTTCACCGGAGTACCCCTTTAAGGGAAGGGGGCTTAGCTGATACAGACAGGTGTGCTGCTGTTTTTGAAGAAAGCAACCACTGTTTTGTTTTTTTTTGTGTTTTTTTTAGCCCTGGCCCATTCAAGCTGAATCTGAAATTACACTTTAGACATGGTAAAAAAGTGAAGATATGAAAGCTGTTCTCACCCCACCAGATTTCTTCTTTTCCTTTTTCCGTTTCTATGGAGACAAATAAAAGGTAAAAATATATGAGATATGTACAGGGGAATAGACAAGTGATGCTCATGTAGTACCTGTCATCCATAAAGGGGTACTCCGCTGCTCAGCGTTTGGAACAAACTGTTCCGAACGCTGGAGCCGGCAGCTTGTGATGTCATAGCCCCGCCCCCTCATGACGGCACACCCCGCCCCCTCAATGCAAGTCTATGGGAGGGGGCCTGTGGCTGTCACGCCCCCTCCCATAGACTTGCATTGAGGGGGCGGGGTGTGACTTCTTAAGAGGCGGGCCTATGACGTCACAAGCTGCCGGCTCCAGCGTTCGGAATAGTTTGTTCCAAACCCTGAGCAGCAGAGTACCCCTTTAAATCCTCTCCTTAGTTCCACTTAAAACAATAAGAATTACATAAAGAAGTCATCCCCCTGGGGTGCAGCACTGAAACCCAATCAGGGTGTCTCCAGCTGTTGCCAAACTATAATTCCCAGCATAACTGGACAGCTGAAGTTGTAGTTTTGTAATAGCTGGAGGCACATTGGTTGGAAAACATTGGCCTATCTAGCCCAAGTCTTGGAAAATGCCTTTACATAACTTCTCTCCTAACAGCACCCACTGAATGCCATAAAATGTAAAACACTGCGTCTCCCTTGTCCTGTCCAACAGATGTGACAAACTAGAACAGATGTATCAGTCACTACATATAAGCCATTTTCCTTACCTCCTTCTTCTTTGAAGAATTATCGCTGATGATTTTCTCTCTGTGCTTTTCCAGTTCCTTCCTCCAACTCTGTTAAAATATAAAGGAAAAAAACATTAATATCACATCAGGTAAAAGAAAAAAAAGAAAAATTAAAACAAAAGAAATAAATAGACACCGAAGGTCAAACGTAGGAAACAATTTGGCAGCCAACTGGCTCCCTGAAACTTGTTCAGACAGAGCATTATTCAACCCAACAATGGTCATGTGCAAGTTTTTTGGCCAATTACATGACAGGTATCATCTAGTGCAATAAATACAGCAATGATCAGAGAATTATACTTTGTTTTTTGTTTAGTGGGAAAAAAAAAAAATTATATATACGGTGTATATATATGTATATATATATATATATATATATATATATATATATATATATATATATATATATATATATATATATATATATATATATATTCTGTATAGTGTTTTGTAAAATAGATTTTGGAAAAAGCTTAACAAAAAACACATTCGTAACAACCAGTACTATATAATTATCACCCCATTTTTGCCCCCCATATATACTGTAAAACAATGCATTACAATAAATACTGACTAAAAGAGAGAAAAACAAAATAAAATAAAACAAAAAACATGCCTTTATTTGGAGATCGGGATTGACTCCCGTCGTTA
Organism: Hyla sarda; assembly: GCF_029499605.1. Lineage (NCBI taxonomy): Eukaryota > Metazoa > Chordata > Amphibia > Anura > Hylidae > Hyla > Hyla sarda. Next base: position 24,791,204 of record NC_079193.1, read on the forward strand.
TTAATAAAAAAATAAATATATAAAATAAATAAAAACCATTGTATTTCTTTATCTTTGTTTGCTACATGAAGGATAAACATTTTTGTATACATCTGTTTTTCCAAAAATTGTTTATCATCATCAGTATTGTTTAAAGATGTTGGTTAATAAAAATGCTAAAAAGAAAACGAACAAACCACCCAAAAAAAATAGATGACTAAAAAAAAAAAAAAAACTGATCCATTGAAAATAAAAAAGGAAAATTACTGTATAGGTTTCTGCAAAAATTTTAAAAACTTAAGTACTACAACATATCTCTAATATACTTTAATAAAAAAAAAAAAAGTGATTTTAAACAAGTTTAAAATCACTTTTAAATTCGGCCACTAGGGGTCGCCCTTCTAATGGCCGAATGCATTCAGCAGTGACGTCACTACTGGATTTCGACTCATTTCAGCCTGGCAATGAGTCGAAATCCAGTCACTGCGGTGCTCGCTCCCGCCTGTCAATCAAACAGGCGAGAGCGAGCACGCTGATAGCTGGGGCTGCACTGCCTACTGCCAGGCTGCTCCACTAGCCTTGCGTGTGGCCCCGCCCCCGTTACCCTGTCCGGAGGCAGCGCGCGCACTCATTGCTGCGCCGATCCTCCGGATGGGCAAGTCTCATCTGAGGTCTTATAAGAGGAGCGGAATGTCTTCTTTTCGGGCGGTCGGAGGGAGGGGGTTGTTGCACGGCGGGGTCTGGGGGTGATGGAGTTTGGGGGAGCGGAATGTCTTTTTCGGGCGGGCGGAGGGAGAAGGGTGGGGGGTGTTACGCGGCGGGGCCTGGGGGAGCGGGATCTGTGGCAGCTGCGGCTGAGACTGTTTTCACCACAGGGTGCCTACAGTTGTTTCCCCACTACAACTCCCAGCATGCCCTGACAGCCAATAGATGTCAGGGCAGGCTGGGAGTTGTAGTGGTGAAACAGCTGGAGGCACCCTGTATAGTTGAACTAAGGGCGGAAGTCAGGCCCCCCCAGCAGGCGTCAGTGACGTCATGCCTGCCGGGGAAGTCTGCCTGGTAGTAAAAGCATTTTTAATATAGTAAAAAAAAATGTAAAGGCAGGGAGGTGGTTAGGGATAGATGGGCAATAGGCAGGGACAGAAAAAAAAAAAAGGGATGGTGGGAGCTGCCTTTAAGTGGGGTGCCAATGCCTTGTGGTCCACAAGTTATCAGCCACCCCCTTACCACCCTCTCCCCCCCCCCACACACACCATGGCTAAAATGCAGAGTCATCATCACTCCTAAGCACCGTGCCCACTCTGCTTTTAAGTAAAATACACAGATGTGACACAAAATATAAATGTCCCCTGATGAGTGGGTGCAGTGATTCTCCCCAGTAGAGATGAGCGAACTTACAGTAAATTCGATTCGTCAGGAACTTCTCGGCTCGGCAGTTGATGACTTATCCTGCGTAAATTAGCTCAGCCTTCAGGTGCTCCGGTGGGCTGGAAAAGGTGGATACATTCCTAGGAAAGAGTCTCCTAGGACTGTATCCACCTTTTCCAGCCCACCGGAGCACCTGAAAGCTGAACTAATTAATGCAGGAAAAGTCATCAACTGCCGAGCCGAGAAGTTCGTGACGAATCGAATTTACTGTAAGTTCGCTCATCTCTACTCCTGAGCTATGTAGTAGTGCTGGGCAATATGACCAAAAATGAGTATCACGGTATTTTTCTAAAGTATCACGGTATTTTTTTTTTTTTTACATTGAGACTTGCATTGAGGTGTCGTAGCGGAACTAAATGGGCTTTTGGAACTAAATGATCTGAACACTGGGGCAGTGGAGTACCCTTTTAAATAGATGTAACAAACAACCCTACAGCCTCCAGCTATTGCAAAACTACAACTCCCAGCATGTTGGACTATATAGTAGTGTATAGTACAGGTCAGTGCTTCCCAACTAGGGGTGCCTCCAGCTGTTGCAAAACTACAACTCCCAGCATGTTGGACTATATAGTAGTGTATAGTACAGGTCAGTGTTTCCCAACTAGGGGTGCCTCCAGCTGTTGCAAAACTACAACTCCCAGCATGTTGGACTATATAGTAGTGTATAGTATAGGTCAGTGTTTCCCAACTAGGGGTGCCTCCAGCTGTTGCAAAACTACTACTCCCAGCATGTTGGACTATATAGTAGTGTATAGTATAGGTCAGTGTTTCCCAACTAGGGGTGCCTCCAGCTGTTGCAAAACTACTACTCCCAGCATGTTGGACTATATAGTAGTGTATAGTATAGGTCAGTGTTTCCCAACTAGGGGTGCCTCCAGCTGTTGCAAAACTACTACTCCCAGCATGCCCGGACAGCCGTTGGCTGTCCGGGCATGCTGGGAGTTGTAGTTTTGCAACAGCTGGAGGGCCTCAACAGCTGGAGGGCCTACTGTAGGTATAGTATATTATACAGACCCCTGTCCATCCCAGACCCCTGTCCATCCCAGAACCCTGACTCACCTTCCCAGTTGCTGCAGGGACCGTCCGGGGAGGGTGAGCCGGGCCATCCATCCTTCCTGTAGTGTCCGGCGGCATTCTGGGTGGAGGGTTAACCGGTCCGGGCTGTCCTTCTCCGGGGATCCTCTTCTCCACTCCGGGCAGGCACCGGCCTAGTAACGATGCATAGATGCCGCTGCGCAGTGACGTCCGTGCGCAGCGACGCACCTGACATCACGGCGTCTATGCAGCGTACTAGGCCGGAGCCTGCCCGGAGTGGAGAAGAGGACCCCCGGAGAAGAAGGACAGCCCGGACCGGTACACCCTCCACCCGGAATTCCGCCGGACACTACAGGAAGGATGGATGGCCCAGACCACCCCCATTACGGGTAAGTTTAATTTTTTTTATTGACTCGGAGGGTGGGGGGAGGGGCCCGACCGGTATAGCAGTATGGGCGAAAATCCATACCGTGGGAGGAAAAAAAAAAACGGTATCCGGTTCATACCGGTATACCGCCCAGCACTACTATGTAGGAGTTTTCTGGCCTCACAACAATCACCTCATTCATCTTCTCTTCAAACTCTGCCAGTGCTCGGGAGCCTTTTTTCTTCTTCTCCAGCTGCTCCTTCACTTCTTCCCTACAGAAGACAAAAAAAATAAAAAATGAAGGCTTCAAGTATCAAGAATCCTCATAATGTCACTCTTTATTAAAGGGGCTAAATAAAAAAAAATAAAAAAATAATGTGGTGCAGGGGCAAAAATAGAAAGTAAATAAAACACCAAAAAAAAAAATTATACTTACCTAGTCCTTTTCTTATACTTCTACTTACCTAGCTTCTTTTCAGCTCCATCCTGTCCCCTTATCTTCTCTCTTCTCCCTGCTTCCAAGACTAGTGCTCACTGAAGGACCTGCCTGCTCAGCCAATCACAGGCCGATATGGGATATCGCTGCAGCCAGTGACTGGCTGAGTCGGCAGGACCTGCAACAAGTGCTTGTCTCCTGGAAGAAGAGAGATCCGGCTAACGGATGGAGCTGCAGGAGACCAGGGCTGGGCAAGTATCATTTATTTTGTTATTGTTACTCTAATGTTATTTTTTTTATTATTAAAGTGTTGGAACCATTGAAGTTCTAATTTCTATACATTAGAAACACTGTAGTACTTGATGTCCCCTGTGGAGGCGCTGCAGGGAAACTGAACACTTAACTGGTTTTGTACAAAAAAGAAAGTTGCAACAGCACTGTAGGTCGAAAGTGGAGGCTCTTAGCACACTTTTTGATCAAAATGTGTCCCCCCATCCACCACGCGGAGGTGGCCTCATATCGGATGGGACCCTAACATGATAACTCACCTCTGCTGTGCATATAGCCTCTGACTGTGTGACATGTTGGATCAGCCATTGACTAAACCACCTCCAGTCTGAGAGGGGTGGGGTGCACGGCTAAAGAGGGTGCCACACCCCCAAACTTACAAAGTAAAAACACCCCACCCCTCTCAGACTGGAGGTGGTTTAGTCAATGGCTGATCCAACATGTCACACAGTCAGAGGCTATATGCACAGCAGAGGTGAGTTATCATGTTAGGGTCCCATCCGATATGAGGCCACCTCCGCGTGGTGGATGGGGGGACACATTTTGATCAAAAAGTGTGCTAAGAGCCTCCACTTTCGACCTACAGTGCTGTTGCAACTTTCTTTTTTGTACATTTTGTATTTGCCACAGCAGTGGGCACCTGTGTATTAGGTTGTTGTGCTGGCTATTTTTCCTTTTGTTTACTTAACTGGTTTTGTCACAGATCCCAGATTATATGGCCAATGAAGTATTCCAGTTCCTGAGAAGCAAGATTACCCTCACAATGATATCTGGGGAGATCCCAGAAGATTTCGGAGTGGATCACCTTTTTCCACCATCTTACATCAGAAAACAACTCACCAAGTAGGTCTTGGTCGGCTCAGATAATCCTGTATGGTGGGACCTCCGGAAGATGTGGGACCCTTGGCTCGAGCCATTGCAATAGGGTTCATATATGCCTATGAGGAATGAGAGCAAGACGGAGCAATTATTAAAGGGGTTATCAAGGATAAGAAAAACAGAGCGCCACACCTGTCCTTAGGTAGCGTGTGATATTGCAGCTCAGTTCTGTTGAAGTGGATGGAGCCAAG